>NC_143020.1:82008148-82166898 GCF_055824585.1 Amblyomma mixtum | reverse complement strand
TAAAAGGTAGCAAACATTCCTTCAATATAATAGTCCAAACCTACTTTCCAATGAACTTTACTAAGACAATTCATCAGTGAATGCTGGCCCCACAATGACAGAACGTTGGACCGCTGTGCGTAGACTCTTAGCCTCTGCCACTGATGGTACATTAAAGCTGCATTTTTTCAACGTGCTTTAACGCGTTAGTTTTACGGGCCGGTTAAGTGGAGAACCCGGCGTCGTGGTTGACATGTCGATAAAATGCGAATTCGTCGAGAGGATCGAGATGTCACACGTGGAGCTGCAGTATTGAAAAATTATTGCAGATCAAACCGTTTGCGATTATGAATTCGCTACATGACTCTAACGTCATTATACAGGAAAGAGAGCAAAGTAAAACAGTGTCTCCGAAAACAAATTTGGGGTAATTAGATTGGAATCGAACCTGTGACCCTTGGGTACAGAGTCAAACACGCTATCCCTAGGCCATCGAGGCATGTGTTTTGTGTCTCGGCTTGTGCCTTGTCCGACAGCGTTCGTGTCTGCAAAGTCATATACAGAGAGTTCCGCCGATCGCTGAAGGGTGCCGTAAACGCTATCGCGCCGTGCCCAGTGACGGAGCTTGTGTTTCCTCCGAGTATTAATTGTTCTTATTTTGAAGATTATTTCAGGAAAGAGCTTAAAAGAACTGGCAGCAGAAATAATTCTGGACTAAGCATTGGATGAAATGTTTCTTCTATTTCTTCTTGGCATTCGCGGCGAGTGAACCGTATTTACTATATTTTGTACTGAAACTCTGTTTCATCGTGTTTTAAGTCGCCACTTTCAGAGGGGCTTATCCCTCATGAGAACATAGTAGATGGCGCCACTCTCAGCCACCGACCTCTCCTTCCATGTCGATGTTAAAAAAAAGGCTTGACACGATCCATGCAGAACACACATACCTCGTTAGAATCGTCAGAAAGTGCACGATGCGTTGAAAAGGCTCGTTGCTTACACTATTGCACCTGGCACTGCGGAAGTTCTAAGCGGCGAAAGCTCAGGGGCTTTGTGCAATTTTTTTTGTGTCGGTTAAAGAACTAAAAGCAAAACGCCTGACCGGCGCTATATGGCGCCATATACTACACATCCTCAGAAATCACTTTTTCTTCGTGAAGTATAGCTGCTACAGGAGTGGTGTGATTCAGGGATAATTTTGGAGTTGAGAAACATTGATAAACGTCACAATGCAAAGTGTGAAGTATTAATAGCGTTTTGCGTCTTTTTTTTTTTTGTATGAGCTTGCAAAACAGCGTTGCGCATACCGTACTGCCGGCGGCGGCTGGCTGCAGGTGAAACCGGTGTGCAATTTTGTAAAAGTTCTCTAACATCCCGATTGAACCTTGCCTCATCTTTATAACTCAATAAGTTTGCTCCCATCGCGAGCACACTGATTAACTCTCCATCGGCTCGGTAATTTTGCTAAACAAATACCGAGCGCACGCTCAGTGCCGCCATGGAACTCCGAGATTTTGCATATTGAAACAAGTGTTGCTTTGCATATTTCGAGGCATAAGGAATTTCGAAACCGGGCTTCAATTACCAGGAATGAATAGAACGAACGTTCACGCATAATAATTCAAGGTAAAACAACTCTAACGAGACCTGCAATTACCGTCCGCATAGGATCCAGCCCCTTTGTCAAAGGGTGACGGATAAGGCTTCCACTAGCACAGCACTTTTTCTCCTACAGGCTTAAAGGTAGATACGACAGGGTTTTTACAACGGTGTTTTCAGTGAACTCAGGAAAATGTTTCTAGCGCATAACGTTCACTTAGTAACGATGCAGAAGCTAATAAATCATCGAAGAGAAAGCAGAGCATTTTGACGGGCCAGATTTGTCATTTGACTAAAGCGACTACGGAATAGCGGCGTCCTTCGTTAGGCTTAGGGACGCATCAATCAAGATGGGGCCTTCATTACAGGAGAGATTATTTGCGATATTTTTGAAGCTTGCGTGAGTCCACAGAGAGTGTTAATCTGAAGACGTATTGGTGGTCGTAAAACACACAGCGAAAAAAAATGGGGGACATCAGAGGGTCGGAGACAAGAGAGCGGCGCCGCCACGTATACTTCGAGCAATCCGACTGTATTATTCCTAAAGTCGCTCTTGAGCGATAGCGGAGCCGCAGTTACGCGTTCATCCTTTGAGTATCCCGATATAAAATGTCAGAAAATATGGTAACGCCTCTTCATAGCATGCCGTCTGTCTGCGGGCAAGCGACAGGGCGTAATGATCTTGCGAAGTGATTCTTTCAGGAGACGTGATTATAATTAATGCTATGATGACATGGAGTAGAAAACTGCTGCAAAATTTTTCTACCGCAGTGTGCGCAAATATTGGGGAATTATTGTTTTTAAGCTTACCTTAGCTAACGCTTCTAGAAAGAGGCAGATGTTAATTTTTTTTGCCTCTTTCTGTGGAAGCATTCTTGGCAGCACCATGGAAGTTGTCTAAAGATAGCACAAACTCCTTTTGACCCTTTACTCATCTAATCTCGACTAGACCTAGTCGGCGCACCGCTAGATAAGGTAAAGGTGCGTTGAAAGTACTCTGAACGAGGCTGCCGTTCATCGTCTGAGTCGTCATTGTTAAAAACGCAAAAGAAAAATGCGAACACCCCTTTTTAATTAGGCATAGTGCTGTTCTATTAAAGAATTCGATACATCGAAACTCGGAACATCAAGGCTTTCAGTAATACTCTGATGGAAGAAAAAAATTATCAGTTTGCGAATACGGGTAGGAGGATGCGCAACGCTTTGTCGTTTTGGCACAACTGGCAGGTTCTCTTTGATCATGAATGGCAGTTTTCCAATATGCCTCAAGATAATGTATTTAGCAGCTGCATCTTACCAGTACTTGCCTATGGGGCAGAAACGTAGAGGCTAACTATAAGGATTGAACAGCAGGACAGCGCAGTGAGCTGTAGAAAAAAAAAATGTGTGTAACATTGATAAACAGGAAGAGGGCACAGTGGGTCAGGGAACAAACTCCGGTTTATGATATCTTAGTTGAAATCATGAGGAAGAAATTTTCTTGGCCAAGGCGTGTAATAGGAAGTCAAGGCAACCGGCGGTCCTTAAGGATTCCAAAGAGAGGGAAGCGTAGCAGGAGGCGTCAGAAGGTGAGGTGGGTGGATGAGATGAAGAAGTTGGTGAGAATAGCGAGCTCGCAGCCTGAACAGTAGAGGATTAGTGAGATATAGGAGAGGTCTTTGTCCTGGAGTGGACGTAGTGAGGCTGATTATGGTGGTGGTGATAATGATGATGC
Source organism: Amblyomma mixtum (assembly GCF_055824585.1). NCBI lineage: Eukaryota > Metazoa > Arthropoda > Arachnida > Ixodida > Ixodidae > Amblyomma > Amblyomma mixtum. Next base: position 82,163,606 of record NC_143020.1, on the reverse strand, counting down.
ACATGCTGACACATTATACAGTCTTTGAAGCCTTTATTCTAGACCAAAGGCATATTGGGTTCGGCATCAAAATGCCTAATAGGTCTTTAAAAGCGTAAGCATCGACCTGGTCTGTTTACTCCTTCTCAACTCTGCTCCATTATTCTAAGAATGCACAAATAGTTCAGCTATTTGATCCACTTGACTCTAGGGCTAATAGGGTAATACGAAGCGTAAGATTTAGAGAAAATGCATGTTTACAATGCTGGATCTAGAGAAGGCGTACTGCAAGTTTGAAGGCTCTCAACCAGGAAGCACGGAAGTTTATATACTGGTACCTTAATGAATTCTGTCAGGGACAGTAAACAGGAAATGCGGGTGCTGGAATCCATTGAAGAACGTTTCAGGGAAGATCGAGTTGAACGAGGAGCACCACCGTTCACTGTTAGTGGGAGAGCATGCATCTTTAATCCATTGTAAATATTTTGAAAGAAGCGAACTTATCTTCCGAAGTCTTAAAAACAGGCACGCGTGACATATTTGCACCGAATAAGGAATGATATCCCATTTGAGGCCCATTTAATGACTTGCTAAAAAATTAAGCAGCGGTTCAACACTGCCGAACCGAGTTTCACATAGCGAAAGCTGCATAGTCACTATTAAACATGGTTTTAACATTGGTACTGTTAATGGTTGTGTTAGCTCGGGGCGTGGGAGCCCCGCATGCGAGGAACCTCTCAACACAGTTGCTGGGTGGAGACTGGAGGTTTATTGCTTTAGAGGGAGAGAGAGAGAGAGCGAGTGTACAAGAAAGCACTTTCGCTGCTGTGGGAATGCAGACGGTCATGGTAAGGGAATGGGGAATGCTTCAGTCGACGGGGCTGTGGGGATCAGATGTCGTCGGGGGAGACGCCTGCTAGCTTTTGTGGGTGCTAGCTTTTGTTGGAGCGGCCGGCCCGCGCTTGTTTCTTGGAAGCGGGCGCAGAGTATGCGCGGAGGAGGCAAGGGCTGTTGGAGCGGCCTGGCGTCGCTTGGTCGACAAACACGATAGGTCCATCTTTTAAATTTTTTAAGCATGAAATGCTTTTAGCCCCCGTTGTCGGCAGTGTGGTGACGTCACGCCGAGACCGAGAGCCATCATCCGGGTACTGAATTCCAGTCATCCGGGCTCTGAAACGAGAACATCCGGGCACCGTACGAGACTTCGCGAGGTTTAACGAGGCTCTGTAAGCCCTCCTACGCGACCGGCATGCAAGCGCTGGTTGGTCTCCAAAGGAGACACAAAAAATAACTGCTGCCAGTGCCTTCTCAATGTTTATCAAGATATCAGTCGCTGTGCGTTTGATAATGCACGGAATTATAATTTCCGATTTCTAATAACGGTGCAAAAAGCACATAAATGCCACGATACACTTCGTTGTCATACGTGATCTCTTAGGGGCTTCGCGCATCGAAGCAAAGCCGCGCAGGCGGACAGGGGCCCGGGGGAGAAGCGCTGCGTTCAAAGGGCAAGGCATCGCGCCGAACGGGTGGTGGCGTTCCTCCCTTCCATTACGGTGTGGTTCGGGTGTCCACCGAGATGGCAGAGAATTACTGCGCCATTTCCTTTCCTCAAAAAACCTTGCGTTCAAATGGCAAGGCATCGCGCTGAACGGGTGGTGGCGTTCCTCCCTTCCTGTACGGTGCGGTTCGGGTGTCCACCGAGATGACATTAGGCCCGTAAACATTTCATGCTTACTCTACTCTCGGTTACGGGAGAGGCAGAGATTTTTCTTAATTTCCCCTCACGTCACAGCCACTTATTTGTATTCGTTGATTGGCTTCATAGCGACAAAGACTGAACGATGGTGAGGCCCATGCCAAGACTAAGATGTTGACGACGTTACCACAGCCTGACAAAGGGAATGTGGATGGTTGCACAAGTAGAAGGAATATTAAGAGCAAGCACGATAGCTTGCATAAGCACACACGGCACGCACTCAGCCAAACGGGTTATGGGTAAACTGTTGGTGAAAATGTCTCGCAGCAGTCACACTTTCACTTAAACGAACCGCGTGAATCGTCTTTCTGTACGCAACGATGTCCATTGGCGACTCAGAGTCGGTGGTAAATGTATTGGGACCTATGTATCGCCCGTGGCTTGCCTTTGTTGATTCTCCGCTGCTTTACGCCGCCTCTTGGCAAGTGGCTCCTCTCTTTCTTCTTGGCTTTCCGCCGCTCGTTTAATCTTGGAAGTCTCATTCTTTTCTTTGACGAGCCCGCTCACGCCGAGCGATGTCTGCCGGATCGCCAGAAGCGGCGTGCCGCTATGTTCGAAGAAGTAGTTCACTATATGGGTGCTTTCAGCATGCTCTCCTTCCTATATAGCGTCTAAGTCAAGCGCACAGCTCTGGTTATATAACCAAATACCTGACGACACAACTGTGAATTGAAACATGGGACAAAACATGATTATTACGCGGTTTTCTTACTGCCTATGCCGACAACTAGCAAGGTGAAAATTCAATGTCAAATTCAAGGTGAAACGTCAAGGTTATGGTCAACGGGGGTCCACTAAGTGGAGCAAACATGGTTAGGTATATGTGCATAGCGACACTAGCCACGACTTATCTCAAGGTCGCTTCAAGGTCATTCGGAGGCCCCCGGCGAAATGTGTCCCCGCTATAGTAGTGTAGCGTTTGATATAAAAAGAACTTATGTAATCAGTCTCAATTAGTGCCAGTGGACATAGTAGTAGCGCTAAAAAAACAAGGACGACAGGGTAGAGAAAGACAACACAGGCGCTAGAAGCTGTATTGTCTTTCTCTACCCTGTCGTCCTTGTTTTTTTAGCGCTACTACTATGTCCTCTCAATCCAAATACCAACTAGCCCAGCTTTCTGCCTTAAATGCCTTAGTGCCAGTAGGCGATCACCGGAGTTCTGAGACTGTGTCGTTTACCGGTGTACTACAGGCCACTGTTTTATCGCCCCTGCGCTTTATTTATTTTTAAGCGATTTACCTGGTGCTTTTTCTAGATGCTTTATGTTCCAATACGCAGATGACACAGTTGATTTGACAAATAATGCATCTTTTCTTGCGGCAGTAGATGCGCTTAAGACCGCCAGGGTGCACGTTATGGACTCCTACTCGAATAATGCAGTCTTCATTGTCAGCTTTCATACACCGCACAAAAAGCTTGCTTCTGTTAGCAGTTGTCTTCACATTCTGCTCGCTGTTTTGGTTACGACTGTATTCATGTTCTTTTTTCTCATAATTTGAAAAATTTAGGGGTAGTCTTCGTGAGTGATATGTCTTGGAAGAGCCATATAAACTTTTTAGAACAAACCGTGTGGTTGATCATGTGTATTATATAATACTAGATTCTTGATGCCCTTCCAAACTGGTAAGTTAATCACACATTCGCTCATTGATGACATTCTTAAATATGAAGTTGGAGGAAATGTTCAAGGATTGTTTACTTTCGACCGTCACGTAGTTGCCCAATGATAAAATAGAGTAACTACTCTGTCATTACGCCAACACGTCACGGTCGAAAGTAAGCTAAATCTCTAAAGATTTCCTCTTATCTGTAGCACACAATTTGCACATTCCGTCAAGTAATAATTTCTTTTCTGCTTTGTAACTTCCAACATTCGCTGCTCAGTTTCTTCAATTTATTGTGAACCCTTATTTTTTGAAAAGTAATTTTCTAATAGCCCATGTGTCTATACGTTCCTTTCGCCATCAGTGCATATATACTATCCCTCGCTGCTACATCCGTTATGGCCGTTTCATTAGAATCCGCTACATCCCCTTAGGTTTAGATACGTTTAGGTTTAACTACGTGCCTGATACTACGTTTCCATTTCGAGAATGTCCTATCTAAAGCGTTATTTAGCACCTTCCCTGTCTTCTGTTTGAAGTTACAATTAAATAAAAAATTCGTTCTCTTAGAACGGAGATTTTTATGTGTGTTGTCACACCGGCTTGAAACTCTGCTTCTTCTGTTTTAGTTTCATAAGTACAAGCTGTCCCCTCCCCCCCCCCCCCCCCCAACCACAACCTCCAACTGCCTGGTACAGCCCGAGAAATGTTAGTGGCTTCGGCTGACCTGTCTTAGTCATATGCAAGTATACGATGAATAAAGGAGTTCTTATTATACAGCGTGAGATCAGTAAGATCCACGAATCTTTCGCATTTAACATTTGTACTTTTTATTGAGACGTCGCGCTGAAGTTGCGACTTTCTGTTTAGAGATTAGGATATTCATTAGTTCATTAATACTAGGGATAATCCAGAAGTCAAGTACAGCAATATTTAACTTATTACTGTCATTGATTATTTCCACATAATGCCAAAGGTGCTTGAATATCTGGTCAATGATTGTTTAATTAATACTTGTGGTAATACAAAGGTGAATTGTACCAGGTGTGTAGCTTGTTGCTGTAGTTTGCTAATTCTAAAGAATGCCGGTATGCTACAATGTTAGAGAAATTTTAGCTTGTTTCGTCAGACCGTTTAGTAAGGTACAGAACGCAGTTTTGGTTTTACTAAGGAATGCCTCAGGAATAAAGACAAAACGGCCTCTGAAATATTCTTCTCAAATATCGTGTCAAATTGTAAGGAACGACAGGAGAACACGGGTACAGGAAACAGCTTAAAGTCTTTCCCGAGGCACAAAAATAATAATGTGTACCGTCGCAATTCCTTCGCGGAATCTTCCGAAAGAAAAATGAGTGGCGCCACGTTGAAAAAGCACTTTCCTCATGCACATTGCGGTTGGAAGAGGCAATTATAGGTCCCGTCGAAGTCTTCAGCGCCCACCAAGCTATGAAGCAAATACCGCCGCGCTCGCAATAACAATCATGGTCCCATTTTCTCATCACATCCGCTATTTCATTCCTCCTACCCTCCGCCATTAAAATTCGAACCGGTTGATAAAGAAGCAGATTTGAAAGAAACAAGACGAAATAAAAGTAATGAAAACGCAAGGGTGCACATTAATCTGGAAGCATCCAGTGCGTAAGAGTGTTTCTTTTTTTACCCCAGAGGGCAGCGTAGCTGACGGAAACTTCACTGCCTAGAGGTAGCCATCAAGTGTGAAATTAACTGTTTTCTTCGTGGGTAGCATTGCTGGAAAAGTTGCTGCTTGCTTTTTCTCGTAAGGCATGCCCCTAAACTTTGCGGCTTTAACGGCAGGATACGAGCCAGAGACCCAACTGTTTTTCATCGCACGAAACTAACCGAGCTTTCCAGGATTAATCTGTTAAGAAAACAGGAAGACCCTAATTTAGCTATTGTTGTGTCCCCTTATTGCTTTTGTGTGTGTGCGCCCCCTCCTAACGACCACTCGCATTCCCCTCCTAACGACAGTTCGCATCCTCCTCCTAACGACCACTCAATCCTCCTCCTAACGACCACTCGCATCCCCTCCTAACGACCGCTTGCCCCTCGTCGCACGCTGTCGCCGGATGCCCCCCCACGGTGCGCCCCCGCACCCTCCTCCTGTTCTGGGAAGCCACTCCCTGCCGTGGACGCTTCTCCACTCCCTCCTTTCTTCGGGCGGCCAGTTCGGCTCCTGCCTCGGTCGACGCTGGTCGCACCCTCATCGGCTTTAAATAAACGAAGTCTAAAAGTACCGTGTGCGTCTTTCGCTGCATTCAACACAGCGACCGGACACGACAGTGGCGACGAGAAAGTGGATTCGACCCGCGCTACGCAACGCTATTGACAAGCCATGGCTACGCGAGGGTTTCCCAATCAGATACCAGAATTCAACGGCTCATCGTGGTCATCGTGGGTTGGACGCCTTCAGTTCTACTTTGAAGCTAACAACATCACAGACCCAGCCTTGAAGAGGGCCAACCTGCTGACGCTGTGCGGGGAGCAGACCTACGATACTGTCTGCGCCCTTATTCAGCCAAGCACACCAGCGGCAGTGTCTTACGACGACATCGTAAAAGCGCTGCAAAAGCACTACGACCCAAGGCCATCCGAGGTCTACAGCCGGGCTCGCTTCCAACGACGAGATCAACTGGGAGGAGAAACTGTGAGCGCATACGTAGCCGCGCTCAAGAAGCTCGCTGCCGACTGCAATTTTGGAACGCTGTCGACAGCAGCTACCGGGCAGGAGGGAGACGCAGCTTCTTCTGCTAACACCACCATGCTTCCCTTGGACGTGATGTTACGCGACAGATTTGTGTGCGGACTGAGTGACGAGTCACTGCAGCAGCGCCTGTTCGCTGAGAAGGACCTCACATTCAACAAAGCTTACGACATCGCCGTTCGAGCGGAGAGCGCCGGTCACCAGCAGAGAGGGATTCGCCGGAACACCGAGCCGGTACACCAGACAAGCAACCAGGTGCGCAAGCCTTCTGTTGTTGTAAAATCGGTCAAAAAGGCACAACGCTGCTGGCGGTGTGACGACCAACACAACCCCCAGGGATGTCGATTCCAGTCAGCCACGTGTAATTTTTGCCACAAGCGAGGGCATATCGAAAGAGCATGCATTACGAAACGGAGACTTGCCAAGATAAAGTCACCTTCCCAGCCTAATCACAGCGTCAACGCCTCAGAGAATACGCCGCTATCTGATCTCCATGGAACAACATCAGCAACACCATCTGTGTTGTACGACCTGAACACCATGAATCTCGGCACGCGACCGAAGATTTTTACAGAAGTAAGCGTACATCACCAGCTGATTAAGTTCGAGGTGGACTCCGGCGCAGCCTGTACTCTGATCAGTGAGGACACGTTCCGAACTTCATGGCCATCTGACGCACCCGCCCTGCAACAAGACGACACGCACCTGCGAACGTGGTCAGGACAGAATCTGCCACTATTGGGCTCTGCCAACGTGCAGGTTAACTACAACGGCCAGACCCATACGCTACCTCTGCTTGTTGTGAAGGGCACAGGATCAAGCCTTCTAGGGAGAAACTGGTTTTCTCCACTAGGCGTGATGATATGCGGCAAACATCAAAACGCCGATGCGCTAAGCCGTCTGCCACTAGACGCAACTGTTGACGAACCATTTCCACCAGGAGACGTTCTGATGTTCGAAGCACTGCCAGAACCTCCGCTTACAGCAGGCACAGTTGCAGCATCTACGCAGAAGTGCGCAGCTCTCCGGCTAGTTTACACAGCTGTTCAACAAGGCAACGTGCATAAACTCAAAGGGGACAACTTCGACGCTTACCGCAGGCGAGCTACAGAGTTGAGCACCCATCGCGGCTGCATCATATTTGGGTCCCGAGTTGTGATGCCGAGAGAACTACGCGCACAAGCTATGTCTCTCATCCACGCCGGACATCGGGGCATCGTTGCAATGAAAAAGTGTGCCAGAAGCTACATGTGGTGGCCTGGCATTGACAACGACATCGAAACAGTGGTGCGAGAATGCAAGCCTTGCCAGAGCAGCCGGAGCGCCCCGCCGAAAGCTCCTGTCCCAGAATGGGAAAAGCCAGACACACCATGGCACACACTGCACATTGATTTTGCAGGACCAATCGAGGGCTGCACTTTCCTTGTGGTCGTAGATGCCTACACAAAGTGGCTTGAGATAAGGCAAATGGGACAGACGACTTCGGCAGCAGTCATTGACAACCTCCGATCACTATTTGCAACGTTCGGCCTGCCGCGCAAGGTAGTGTCGGACAACGGAACACCGTTTGTGTCTGCGGAGATTCTCAAGTTTTATCGCGACAACGGGATCTCCTCAGTTACATCGGCCCCCTACCACCCAGCGACAAACGGACAAGCCGAGCGCTACGTAGCCGTGCTAAAACGCGCCCTTGAAAGAGATCAGACAGGCTCGCTGCAGCGCCGCCTTGCGCGCTTTCTCTTCAAGCAGCACACGACGGTTCAGAGCACAACAGGCGAGACCCCCTCGAAAATGATGTTCGAGCGTGAAATGCGAACCCAGCTCACAGCCATCCTCCCCGAGCCAAAGGCAGAGACGTTCCGGGAAGAAAAAGCAATTCCGCGCTGCGGCACGCTTAATGAGGGGCAGCGCGTCCTCGCCCGACAGTTTCTGAAAAAGCCACGCTGGGAGGAAGCTACAATTGTCAGACGCATAGGCCTGCGCTCTTGGCTCGTCAACATACATGGCACAGTAGCACGCCGACATCTCAACCAGCTGCGTAGATTTACGACGCCGTCTGAGAGCTGTCCGGCAGCGGAGAGAACACGTGCACCATTTTCCCACATAGCCTGGCACCTCTTCCCGGAAGAAGAGACTTCGCCCAGGACAGACCCAGGAGACACAGCGAACAACAGCCAGCCTACAAGTGTTTCTCCCCCGAGCGCACAAAGCCAGCGCGCCTCCACGCGTGAGCGCCGACCCCCTGCACGATAATAGGCAACTTTCTAAGGGGGAAGGAAGTGTTGTGTCCCCTTATTGCTTTTGTGTGTGTGCGCCCCCTCCTAACGACCACTCGCATTCCCCTCCTAACGACAGTTCGCATCCTCCTCCTAACGACCACTCAATCCTCCTCCTAACGACCACTCGCATCCCCTCCTAACGACCGCTTGCCCCTCGTCGCACGCTGTCGCCGGATGCCCCCCCACGGTGCGCCCCCGCACCCTCCTCCTGTTCTGGGAAGCCACTCCCTGCCGTGGACGCTTCTCCACTCCCTCCTTTCTTCGGGCGGCCAGTTCGGCTCCTGCCTCGGTCGACGCTGGTCGCACCCTCATCGGCTTTAAATAAACGAAGTCTAAAAGTACCGTGTGCGTCTTTCGCTGCATTCAACACAGCGACCGGACACGACAGCTATCTAAAGTAATCTTTTTTTTTTTTGCTGAATGGATGTTTGGTTCTTCGGAGAAACATCTTTGCATTCAAGGCAGTACATTGATTGCAATGGCTGTTCTTCTTGGATGGCTAACATTAATAAACAATTCTCACCCATGTCCTGTGTATCTGCTAATCACTCTATTTACTCGTTTGTGTTGCTTGAGAGCTTCTCACGCTAGTCGGCGAAAATGAATTGCTACTACTGGTCTTCACTGCTTTGCACCATATCAACTAGGGTTAGCACGCGCGTCTTAACGAGGAGGGGAGAAATTTTATTTTCAGCGCAAATTTGTTCCATGTATGACGAGGCAATTGTGATCAAGAATAGTTGGTTTTCAAATAATCACAAGCGAAGCGGTCATTATAATTTCGGGGCCAGGGGGGGGGGGACTGAGATTGGGTGTAATGGGGGAGGTTAAGGTGCGGCGGGACAATGGAAAGCGTGCTCGATGTTTGCGCTTCCTTCAGTACTGAAGTCCATGGTAGAGAGAGGGTGCGGTAGATGGTCCTTGGCGATCACAAAATGAACAAGGGAGGGGAAAACCTCAGGTTGCTAGAGCCAACGTACTTCAGTACTGAAGGCTCGAATGCACTTGTCATTAGTCTCTTTTAAATAGGATGATAATAAAATTACAAATTTTTGACGTCTCGTTTCGAACGAACGTCAGCACTACCTTCATTACTGATGCTCGGGCGTTGCTCTCATGGGTAACAATCGTGGTTAAGTGGCATTTGCTGTTATTATGCTGCAGGTGCTTTATTATTGCTGTACTACCAGAGCATGGTTGCTATTTCCACTCCTCGGACGGAGTGAAGTTCACGTATTGTGGACATATCTATAAAGGTCATTGCACGTATTTCACTTTGCTCACTACGCACGCGCAGCGGTTATGCTCAAAATGCGATGTATGATACTCTCACGGATCCTCAGAAGTTTTCTAAGCGGATAGGAACTTTCAGCAAGTATTCCGTCTAGCCACATTGTCACCCATAACTACGAGTTTCTTCGGCCGCCATTCTTTACCATTTTGTGTGAAAATTTTCAAAATATTTGTGTGTTGGGTGCGAGGGAATTAATCGTGTTGTGAATTACTTTTGAGCGCGAAGAGTGCGAGTTAAGAGAGCAGTCCATAACACATATGTTTTTTCAGCTGAAGTTACAAAATTTCGCCAAGAAGTATACTAATAACAAATGCACTGTCGCTGGCCATTAAGCCATTAGTCACTTCGAAGCCTGCGCTTCCAAACACGGTTGATATTTGATGTATGCTACGAATTACACCTACCAGTATTCTCTCCGTGGTGGCGTGCTTAAAGTGTTCGTGGGAGTGTCGCCTTTTGATCAGACACCCAACAAGACCCCTTAGAACGTTGGCGGCCGCTTTGCCAAGTCTAACTTGTTGTTTTGATGGGGATGGAATTGTAACCAAACGGTGGGCTGTGAAGAAGGGGGAATGGTATCTCGTCGCAGAACTGAGGTGGCGCGAGGTGTGACAGCGACTAGGTGAAGATGAGAGTGCGGAGGAGGTGGCGGCGGGGCGACAGGCTTTCTGCTATAGTGGGGTCTTTCTCGTAAACAGGCCTGTTATTTTTCAACGAGAAAAAGCTTTCACAAATGCCCTTGACGAAAGAACTAAGCCAGCGGCAGTAACTGCCGCTTACGTGCCTCTCTTTACAACTGGTTGAAAGTTTTTTGGCTACCCGGGCTTTGTAGTCAAGTAGAATACGTTGCACTGTCTCAAATGTACCGGAGTTACACCATCAGTGACGGCTCGCTGTCTCAAAAGGGAAGTAAGCTATTTGTGAATGATGCGCCGACATAGATGCTTTAATCCTAACTCACGCAGAAAACAGTGTTGCTGAAAGGACAAGTCCAGAGATGACCCCTCAAGTAAGTATAAGCGTACTGTGTCTTCGTCATATGTAGGGCAGGTTGTGTCAAAGCTTGGAGAAGCTGCTAATAAAAAGAATTGCGGATCGCTTGATTCCTCTTACCTGTGGCTTTAAGAAAACGGATTGTGTTCTTTCTTTTTTATATCCGTTACTTAATGCGACAATCATGGCAGGAGTACCACATCCAGTGCAAAATGTTTGCTTCATCATCATCATCATCACCATTCATTTGACCCTTAAAGGCCCCTTGGGTGGTATTACATAAGGGACGGGGTAATAGTACATTCAAAATGACTTACATTGGCGGTGAAAAAAGAATTAAAAAACAAACAAACGAACAAACAAAAAAATTTTATGATGCAATTATATAAAATGCCCGAGTGGATGATGAGCTCAGTTTTCAATTTTTTTTAATAGCCGTCTAGTCCGAGCTTTGTTCAAGGAGAACTAAACCCAAATACATCGTCTTTGTTTGTTTTTGTTTGTTCTGAGAAGAAATCATTTTCAACTGATATTATACACAAAGGCTGCAACATGTGTACCCCACTGCAAACGCTTGCGCTCAGCCGATTAACATTTTATTCAGGAGCATGACCTTTCCATGCTACAAAGCACTGGCTGATTTCCTTGCACGTTTATGAAGACCTTCGTTTTCAAAAATAAAGGAAAGAACCACAGAGTACTAAGAAGATTTTCAGTTTTCAGATCCTCAGGACAAAATCGAAAACCATTTGTGACAACACTGTTACCCATATACGAACCCAAATCGCTTAATTCCACCGCTCTTAATGCCCTCACTGAATTGCTTTTGTTTGGAGCACAGTCGGACTTATCCGCACAAAACGTGTGACGTCAATACTGCAAGTAACGAATGGATCCAACACCAGGCATTAGAATGGCATCCAAAGCAGCTTTAGTTCTTCCTTTATGCTGCTGCAGTTGGATTACATGTCACCGAAACAGCATGTTAAAACTTTTTTGCAGTTTTTGCAACATCTCTGCAAGACGATGCAGAAAACTGCACACGTGTCGTTGCGTAAGACCGCAGACTGAAAGCTTCCCGATGATTATCTGTCACCAATGCTAATTCTTGGTATTGTGGAGCTGTAAGCTTGCGGAAAGTCGTTTTCTGCTCAGTTTCGAGGCTGTTTCTCGAGTCTATTACTACTTACGCAACTTCACACTAGTTCTTGTTCTCGTAAGACGCTGGTCAACGTGTATAGACACGTGGCGTGCTATTAGGTTTGGTTTGGTTTGGTTTGGTTTATGGGGTTTAACGTCCCAAAGCGACTCAGGCTATGAGAGACGCCGTAGTACGGGCCTCTAGAATTTCGCCTCCATCTAGAGGCACGTGTACTGTGCAGTGTGGCGTGCAATCAGGAGTACGTTTCTCAGACCAGAACATCCTTCGAACGGCTTTAGTTTAACAGGAACAAAAAGACCTAGTTCGGGATCCTACATAGCTGAGGTGCCTCTACACTGAGAAGGATGACATCCTCTTTCTTTCGTGCAGACGTCCATTTTACGCTTCTTGCCATGAATGTTCGAGACCGCTCTCAAAGCCGGTAAATTTGGCCGGGACTAGTAGGCAAATGCAAAATTTCGCCGTTGGTTTGAACTATATTAGCATCAGCCCTTGAGGAAAGGCACTCATGCGCTCGCTCGCGCAGTTAACTATGGCGAAGCCGTGTCTTGCACATGCGCTGAAATTTTGACCCGTTTCGGGGAAAAAAAAATTTAGGGGGCACTTTAATTGTCTAAGGTGCGTAGAGGCGAAAGCGTTTTCCGCACCACTTTGACTGCCTCTATAGCACTGGTGACGCCACCACTGGATGACGTCGCACATAATTAAGTGCTGATTACTAAATAATGACTAATTACTAGTTAATAACTAATTACTTAATAATTACTAAATGGTAATTTACTGCTGAATAATGACGCTTAAGTTTAGTCTTTAGGAGTGGAACGCGTCAGCGTGTTGTAGCGCTGCCAGAGGGAGTCCACGGAACGCCACCACCCGTTCGGCGCGATGCCTTGCCCTTTGAGCGCAACGCTTTTTGGGGAGAGGAAATGGCGCAGTAATCGTGTGTCATCTCGGTGAACATCTGAACCGCACCGTACAGGAAGGGAGGAAGAGGGAGTGAAAGAAGAAATAAAAATAGGGGCCCCATTGAAGAAAATGAAAATTGTATTTGTGGAATAGAAATTACGCAGTAACTGTCTCCCATATCTCGGTGGACACCCGTCAAAACGTGATACCTTTGCTGACAAGCTTGTGCTGACAGCCTTCTGTCGACAACGATGAAGCATTGAAGACTTTCGCCTTAATAGAAAGCTCTGGTAACCGTCCGTTGCATCACGGGGCTGCACGGGGCCAGAAACAGATTCGAAAAAGAGAGAGGATGGTGAGAAAGCGAAAAGGCGAAGAGGACGTCGTTAAAGAGACGCGGGTTCGATCCCGGCCGCGGCGGTCGAATTTCTTTGGAGGAGAAATTCTAGAGGCCCGTGTGCTGTGCGATGTCAGTGCACGTTAAAAACCCCAGGTGGTCGAAATTTCCGGAGCCCTCCACTACGGCGTCCCTCATAGCCTTAGTCGCTTTGGGACGTTAAACCCCATAAACTAAACTAAACTAACCATCTTCCCAATATGCTTCACAGACACCCACCCCGTACCACAATATAGTGCAGGTGTGCGACGGCATATGTTGATGACTACGTAAGACAGTCAGTGGGCAAATGTTCAATAAAACCGTTCTGTGATCGAAGGCTGATAAATTATTATCTGGTAATCCGCAGCTTGACTATCGAATCTTCATGAAAGCTTGCACTGTTTGTAATTGGTTGCAATACTAAATTGGCAAAGGTGCTTCAGCCTGACGCATATATTTAGTGTTCAGCTCAGGTTTCAAAGGATAAACATTGTCGGTGAAAGCAGACAGCAGTATGTCTGCTTACATGACTGAGGCCTGAGCTGCACCAAAAAATGAACTGATAGGTGACATCGTAACATCATATACACTATAGAGAAGGGCCCCGAATGAGGTAATTTCGCTGTAGGCAATAGAGCATAATTAAATGGTTTACTTGCATGTTTCCCATAGGTAGCAAGGATATACAAGGAACGTTTTTCAAAAATAGAATTTCCAAGTATACACTAGGAAAGCACAAGTTGTCGAATGTGATAAAAATAAAAAAACATTCTGGAAGCGTCTGCATGCCAACCTGGAGGCTGAAAGCTTTAGAGAGAAAATTAATTCTTGTGTGAAGCCATATAGTCAGTTAATCTTGTATGAGTGAATATAACTGCTCTACAGCCTACCTTTTGTGGGATCCTCTTGTCTCAGCGTAGTCAAATGCACAACTGGACCGCAAAATATGCCTGCAGTAATCAGTCACACAGGATAATTCTACCTCGCCGGCTCATGTGGAGGTTCGGTTTAGAACGGGGATCAGAAGTAGTCTGCTTCGAAGTTCCTAAAAGAGTAGCGGATTTTATATTAGCAACTGGTTGAAGATAACGTAAAACGAAGACGAGAACAACCTCTGTGGGTGCTGTAAACCAAGTTTTTTCAGCCCCGCCGCGGTGGCTCAGTGGTTACGGCGCTCGGCTGCTGACCCGAAAGACGCGGGTTCGATCCCGGCCGCGGCGGCTGAATTTCAATGAAGGCGAAATTCTAGAGGCCCGTGTGCTGTGTGACGTCAGTGCACGTTGAAGAACCCTAGGTGGTCGAAATTTCCGGAGCCCTTCACAACTGCGTCCCTCATAGCCTGAGTTGCTTCGGGACGTTGAACGCCAATAAACCAAACCAAGTTTTTTCGCAATGATAGTTAACCGAAATGTTTAGGTTTCCCCGCATAAAGAATGTGCTTGGCATGTGCAAACTCATTTCGACCATATTATCGACGAAGCCTTTCGCGCATACATGCAGTTCGAATTCCAGTTGATGCGCTTATCCCTTTTAATTACCACGCGCCAACTGTATGCTCTCAGTTTTCGCGTTTTTTTAGTTGCAGTCACACCGACGTGATACTGACATCCCTCACTCATTACTAGTTTCAAGATGTCAGGCTAGTTCGCCCGAATGCTTGTTAATTAATAAAAACACAAGAGAAAGTTGAAACACCGCTGTATGCCCTTTCATGCATGTTACAGCGTAAGCTATTTCAACGACCTTTTCGCACCTCAGAAGCGTCGGCCCAGAGAGTTTAGTCTGCTAAGCAGAAACAGCGCTTCAAGTCTGCGTAACGGCAAGTGATGCCAATCCGCTTTATTCTGCTTAGCTTCAAAGGGCACTTCAAATCCGCTTAGCTAAATATGCTGCTGGCCCGATCTTTATCCCCCTAACCCGAAATCCTGCTGCGCCAGCTTCACAAGCGATGAGGCCATAGAAAGTGGTTAAGCAGGAGTTGTTTTGCGGTGATGCAAGAAACAGCTGTGGCTTAGCGCGTTTTTTTCTGCGCTGCACATTTCGGCGCCAAGGAAGCTTTGCCGCGTCACATGTCCAACATTCTCGGGCCAAGGTTTCAAATATTGCAAAACTGTAAGGTACTGGGATCTGAAAAATTCAGGGGGCGCTTTGTTGACCTAAAGAGCGGTGAGGCGAAACCCTTAAGCGCAGTGTTGCTGCTTGTGTCACTGATGTGTGGTTGAGATGTTAAGCTTCGCCTCGGCAGCTCGGCAAATGTCGAGTCGGAGTACGTGGCGCCTCTTCCGCGCCCTTATTTATCCGGCACAAACCCGTACTGAGACACAAAAACAGCTTCAAAGGGCTATACATAACTTCACTGGAGACACGGCCAAACTGGCCGATGCGCTCCGCGACAAATATTTGAGTATACACCAGGATCCCCGTGGTCAGGCGTACTCGTATGCAGGTTCCGAGAACGCGGATTTGGATCAACCGTTCCAGCTCCATGACCTAAAAGCGGCCCTGGCTAAAATGAAGCGAGGTACAGCACCAGGCCGGGACAAGGTGACGGTAAAGCTTATTGCCAACCTCCCAGATCCCGCCTACGAAACTCTCCTCGATTACTTCAACACTATCTGGATTGGAGGCACACCACTCCCCATAGATTGGAAAACGGCACTAGTAACTTTCATACCCAAGCCAGGTAAAGCCATTAACACCGACAGCCTCCGGCCCATCTCCCTCACTTCATGTGTGGGGCAGCTGATGGAGACTATGGTCCGCGACAGATTGTCGGCTTTCCTGGAACAGCAAAACATTTTCGCAGACACCATGTACGGTTTCCGCCCACACCGGTCCGCACAAGATGTCCTGTTGCAACTTCACAAGGAGATTCTCGAACCCGTCGAGTACCCCAGCAATGATAAAGTAGTCGTCGCACTTGACCTGCGGGGGCTTTCGACAATGTGACCCACGAGATCATCCTATCCCACTTGTCGCAAACAGACTGTGGGCGCAATACTTTCAATTATATCAAACAATTCCTTACATATCGCCAATCCTATATCCGGCTGCAAGACACAGAATATGGCCCATATCAACTCGGCACACGAGGGACCCCACAGGGAGCTGTCCTCTCGCCATTACTATTTAATCTGGCCATGATGAAGCTCCCTACCCAGCTGGCAGAGGTCGCCGGTGTGCAGCACGCTCTGTATGCGGACGACATCACCCTCTGGGCAACACAACAATCGGTTGGAGACATCGAGACCAACCTGCAACAAGCGGCAGCTATTGTGGACGAATACGCTCGTCGCTGTGGTCTTGAATGCTCCCCGAGCAAATCTGAATTTGTGCACATACGCCCCAACTCAAAGTGCACAACCAAAATTGCCCTTTCCCTACTTAGCGGACCGATACCTGAACACGAGGAGATCCGGGTACTGGGGCTTTTCATTCATCATAGGCGCAAGATAGACACTACCCTAAACAAGCTACGTAAGGTGGGGGACCAGGTGGGTCGGATGCTCCGCCGGGTGTCCAATAAAAGGGGGGGGGGGGGGACTACGATGCAAAGATGCCCTGCGGCTGGCCAATGCATTCGTGACCAGCCGGATTTTATATTCGGCTCCCTACCTCCACCTACGCAAATGCGATGGGAATGCCTTAGAAGTAGTTCTCCGCAAGATTTATAAGAGAGCGCTCGACCTCCCCATAACGACGTCCAACAAGCGTCTCCTCGGTCTGGGGATGACCAACACCTTTGGGGAGTTACGAGAAGCTCATCTTAACAATCAATACTTGCGCCTAAGCAAAACACCTGCGGGGAGCCGCCTTCTGACCCGCTTACACATATCCTACGCAACACATACAGAAGAACGGGTCCGCATCCCTGAAGCCTGGCGCTTTGCACTCCAGGTGCGACCCCTTCCGAAGAACATGACTGCAGACACCCATGATGGTCGCCGTCTCGCGCGGGCGGAGGCTATTTCTCAACAATATGGCCATAAGCCAGGTGTCTTCTATGTGGATGCGGCCGGCCCACACCATGGGGGTTGGTACACGGCGGCCGTTATCCACCAAAACACTACAGTTCAGGGCCTTACTTTCCGTGCCCCAAACATTACATTTGCGGAAGAGATCGCCATTGCACTGGCCGCCGCAGATCCAGAGTCCCGAGTCATTATTACGGACTCCAGGGGCGCCTGCCGCAATATTGAGCAAGGATATATTCCAGACCGTGCTTTCAAAATTCTCCACGCATGCGAATATACAGGGTTTCCGACCCATCGTACGATCGTGTGGGCTCCGGCTCATGCGGGTCTTGAGGGGAACGAGGCAGCCGACGCTGCCGCCCGCGCGCTTACTCACCGGGCGTCGCCTCATCCGCAGCCTGATCCGGAATTCAATTTCAATCCGGCCATCACCTTTAAAGAGATCACCTCTCTTTATCAAAATTTTCATGGTCTCTATCCCCCTCCCTGTAAAGGCCTCACCAGGGTAGAGGAGCGCTGGCTTCTCCGCCTCTATACCAATACTGTACTGTGCCCGGCAGTACTTAAGCACTTCGATTCTTCTTTCTCGGGCGCGTGCCCACACTGTGAGGAGGAGTTTTCGGACTCCTACCACATGGTGTGGGCATGCCCTTCCATTCCTGCCTACCCACCCCACCTCCACCCCACTGGAGAGGACTGGGAAGCTGCCCTGCGCGGCTGCTCCGAACTTCATGCCCAACAGGCATTGGTAGCTAGAGCCCGGGCCGCTGCGGAAGCTACAGGGATCCTGGACTAGGGATCCCTCCTAGTGTTTGTAAGGTGCGGGCCCTTCCGGCTCGCCCCATCGACCTCTCACTGTAAATAGGAATAAAAGTTTTCCTCCTCCTCCTCCTCTAAGAGTGGAACGCGACAGAGTCTTGCAAAGCCGCCAGGGAGTCCACAGAACGCCATCGCCCATTCAGCTCTGCGCCTTGATCGACGGTAAATTGGTTTTTGAGGAAAGGAAATATATCTCTCTCTCTCGCATATCTCGATGGACACCTGAACCCCGCCGTAAGGGAAGGGAGGTAGATGGGAGTGAACAAAGACGCCATATTAGCTAGACGCGCCTTTGTTCATTCCAAACCATCGAGCTGGCATGGCGGAGTGTTTTTCACTTCGGCTGCCTGAAGCTTGAATCCAGAAATTCAGTCACTGTTAAGAATAGCCAAGCACAACGGCTCGAGATATACTGCAAAAAGCAGGGGAGAGAGCGGGCATCTTTGTCTCACCGACGAGCGTACTATGAGGCTGTTGGTAAGTTCGCCGTTAACTATAATTCTCGTCGTACAATTTGCGTAAGCCATTTTTACCCCTTCTACTATTACGTTACCCAGGTTGGCATGCTCTAGAATGGAGAAAAGAATGTCATGAGAAACACGGTCGAAAGCTTTTGCTAAATCTAGCTGCATCATAGCTACTTGACTGCCAAGCGCGTCAACGCATTCTAATACGCTTCGTGCAACATGTATATTTGTGGCAATGCTGCGACCTTTGATGCCACAGGTTTGATGCGGCCCAACTAACTTGGTGATTACACTTTGAAATCTGCTGGTTAAAATCTTCATGAACACCTTGTAATCCACATTTGTGAGGCTGATTGGTCTATAGGACCCCACCAACATACGTTTCTCCGTGTCATTAGTCTTGGGAATTAAAACAATGTGGGAGGTAGTAAAAGACAATGGAACTTGATTATTTTCATAAGCTTCTGTTAATACTTTGAGCATCAGTTGAGCGACGTAGTGTTTGAATGTTTTGAAGAATATAGCACTCAACCCATCTGGCCCAGGGGCTACAATCCTTGCATACGCGGACGACATAGCGGTATTTTGCACAAACAGAGACAGCATTCGTGAAGCTACGAATGTGGTCGAAAAGTTCTGCGACCAAACTGGATGTCAGATAAACTGGGGAAAAAGCTCAGGATATTGGCATGGGGAATGGGATATTTCACCAGATTTTTTTTCCCGACTGCAATGGACTGACTTACCGACGCGGTACCTTGGGGTGCCCCTAAAAAGTTATCGCGATCCCAGCACACACTGGAACGAGGAGACGTTAAGGGCAAGAGAGGAAGCGGACGCGTGGCAAGGAAGGCAGCTGTCAATCTTTTCACGTGCCTTTGTGTGCAATGTTTTCTTGATTTCTAAGATATGGTACGTGATGAATGTGCTCTGTGCGTCGCGCAGCAATATTCAAAAAATCCATCGAGTGTTTGCAGTTTTTCTTTGGGCATCGACTTGGGAGAAAACCAGGCTAACAAACTTGTTTATTTCAGTCAAAAGCGGTGGCGTTGGATTGGTTCATTTGTTTTTGCGTCAAGTGGTGTCGCGTTTTATTTTCCTTCGTGATCAAAATGACATATTTTTGAGAGCTGTTATGCAAATGCGGTTGCAAAGGCTGCTCCCCGGAATCATAGTGTCATCGTGTGAGAACATGTGTGGTGCTGTAAACGGATATTTGCGTGGGGTTGTCCTTTCCTTCAGGTTGTTGGAAGTGCGTTTTTCACTAGAATACCTGTATAACATTCCCAAAAAGAAGCTGTATAAGAATCTGGTTGATATTATGCTGCCGCCACCTTTGTATCGTGCGCCTTACCGTGGAGGCCCAGGGCAGGATATTTTAAAACGGGTAAATGATGCCGGTCCGGCCGACGGTGAAAACATTCTTTTTCATATTGCACTCTAATACACTACCCGTTAAAACCTGGCTCCATGAAAAAGGAATCTTTGTCCCATGGACAACAAATTGCCTGTTATGTAAGCAGCCGGAGACAATTGAACATGTTTTCCTAGACTGCTGGGACGCCGTACTTTTCTGGGATGTCCTGCAGAGAAGCATCAAGAAAGAACTACCATTGCACCCTTATGGTATCATATTTCTACCAGTTGATCGCAAAGAGGTACCCTATGACTTATTAATGCTTCTTGGCCTCCACAGCTTGTGGAAAACGCGAATTCAAGTAAGGCATGCTGATATAAACACTCGTAGTACACGTGAGAACTTTGTTGAAAGTGCTGTTTATCTGCGGGAATGTTACCAGGCGCAGCGTGACCCACCCCAGTGGGTAACACTACTAGATGACCTAGTGAAACTTAAGAAATTTTAACTTCACCCGTATCAGCTGAAGTGTAGCTGAAGTAGTCTTATTGTTTTCATGTCAATCTCGAAAATAAAGAAAAAAAAAAGCTGGCATGGCGGAGTGGTTAGCGTGCTCGTCTCGCACTCTGGAGGCCCTGGTTCGATGCCCCAACTCGCCCGATTTCCTACTCGGTTTTATTTATTTATGTGGTGTGACTAGAAAGGTTAAATAGGCTAGTTGGTACTTACCTTTGTTCTAATGTCATCCATCATGTCCTGTCGCTCACCTGTAAAACGACAGAACTCTCTAGAATGTTCGAAAGAATGTCTATGAAACGTCTATTAATGATGGTCAATGATAGTTGAGCATGGCTTGCACATTTCGTGGTACTATTTAATGTATAGTTTGTAATAGTTAACGTGATCTTAACTAGTATACTGATTAATTAGTATTAGTTAAGGTACAGGCGCAGTGCACTGTCCCACATGCCACTTCTTAAATTCTACTAATTATCAATTAGTCATTAAGTACAATGATATAATCATGAAATCTCTTTATGTCACGTTCCGATGTCTTTCGATTGAACTCAAAGAAGTATCGATTGGCTATTGATTGGCATATGCTCATATGAGGCAGGCATCCGAAACGCGGACACATTTGCTAACACGTCTTCGTCACGACACCATGAGCCATTAAAGCCTATCGCCTTAATATTGGAGGTAATGGTCCCTTCTTGCGATTTGTAGCAACCTTTTTCCTTTATAGTATTTCCATCGCTAGCATTGTGTAGTTAAAACTGTCGGAGAAAACCAGTGGGGCATACTTTTGACACTAGCAAAAAAGTTAACAGCGAAAAAATTCAAGCCTGCCGACGGGAGATCTGCGAATATATAGAAGGGTACAGTGAATTAAGGCTTACAATATATGATAACACTGCGGACATGAACTCTTTCCCATTGATAAATGCTTCTGAGCAGGATTGTCTGTTATGAGTGCGCTCTGGAGCAGGGGCGGGGTGGGCGATGTTAGTTATTGTTCCTCAAGGACTCTCGTGATAGAAAGAAAAAGACTGCGCCCGTCATCAACAAAACACACCGACCTGCATCAATCTAATGTTCCACGGCGGCCAATTCGGCAAAAGGTTTGTTCACATCAGCAACGACTTCATCAATAAAGCGGTTGTTTCAGCGGCGAAATCAACAACGCCTACAGACAACAGACGATGGGCAAAGGATATTAAACACAACACAACGGCGCTCACATTTATCTTCTGTTGCCGAGATAAAAGAAATAGCCACAACACCAGAAGTGTGACAATGTTCTCGCTATGGTCTTCGTCTTTGTTAGCAAGAATGACCTTCGCTCAATTTTTGTTTCCCATTTCCCCCCTTGTTCCGATAAAATGCCTCTCCAAAAAATGTATTCCTCCCCTATAGGATATAACACGCTTTTTGGGGGGCTACCTTCGTTTGGAGATCGAAAAAGTGGATGAAAATAAATTTTGCTCACACATGGATACCTGTCCTACACCTTACCGCTTCCGCGCTGTTAAGAAACTGGTACCAATATGAGCTGAGGGCTTGCAAGCCATTGTGACCGTCTCGCAAGGAAGTGAGAATGAAACAATCGAGGAAGCCGTCTTTTTACGCTTGTGGTTTCCGTTCCTCTGCGAACAAGCCGGGAAGAGAACGCATCTACTCCACATCCCCATTTGTTTCAATACGGAGGGAGCTACTACCGCAATACAGCCGCTGTCAGAAGGCTAGCAAGCTATACTCGAATTAAACTCAGGAAAGAAGTGGCCAGAGGGGTCGACCGATATTCAAATAGTCGCGGCTGATCTCCTCAAGAAACAGATTCACAGAGCGCAACAGAACAAGTAAAAGAAGGAACACGAAACAAAGGACGGGCGCTTTCGGACGGACGCGCCCATTCTGTGTTTCGTGTTCCCTTTTATCCTTTTTCCGTTGCGCTCTGTGAGTCTTTCTTAAAGCATGAACCAACTAGCCCCACCAGAATCCTCTTAGAACGTAGATCTCCTTAGACCTGCTAGCGTAAATCGCATTGGTTGGCAGATGATAGGAGATCAACCACGGTATAATCGGAATAACCGCGGCCTCATGGAAATCGGTTGTCCGCATTGGCAGGAGGATTTCCTTTAGGGGCCACTTGCAGCTTCGTACTTGAGTTGTTTCCAACCAGGCTTCAGCGTGCGGGAATTACACAGAGGGAGAATTAATGTCCGGTCCCCGGGCTTGTTGTCGGTGGCGCAGGGTCGTCCGTAGAGCACCCGGTCATGCATGAGCACGGCGTCGGCTTGAGTACGTGCTCACATTGTACAGTCTTTGTCGAAAGTAACCAGGCTGCACGTTTTCCTTCTCAGTCGTATATTAAAGCCATTGTGCCAGCCCTCAAGCTCTAAATCTCTGTATGATAAGAAGAACACTTGTTCTCACCTTCAAATAACATTTTGATCTTAAGGGAAGCCTTGAGGGCTCTGTTATACGAATGGGAAGCAAACCATCGAGCCTGGTTACTTTTGACAAAGACTGTAGCTCTCTATGCGCTAGAAATGTTTAAAGGGTGAATAAATCGCCTGAGATAAAGACAGTGCGTGTTCGAAGACCAGGATTTCAAGGTTTCGGTAATGCACAATGACCTGCTTATTGACCATCGATATTTCTCTAATATTCTCATCACCTTATTGCATATACTGTACCAGCTGCTCGCCGCATGCCGGTGTCGTGTGCTGCTGCTTATAGTTGTTACTGAATTTTGAACGTTTATGCGTCCTGTCCGTGGCCTGCAACCAACTATTTCTAACTGCTGCGTGCCTGCTTACTCGTGTTGCACGTGACAACAGTGGTGACGAGGGGCAAGGGAAGTGACTTGTGTGACACCATTTGCCCCGGTTCCACTGGAAAATGTTTTTGGCTCCGAATTCAATCACATTAAGTAAATAAGAAATAAAATAAAACTGAAGAATGTCACCGAGGTATAAAGACGACTTACAGAAATAATAAATGGTCATGAGGAGAGAAAAGGCAAAGTAACTGCGTCAATTTCTGTCGCACCTGAACCGCTTCGTAAAATTGGTTTTCGAGGAACCCGAATGCCTCTGTAATTGTCTCATTTCTCGGTGGAGAGCAAAATCCCACCTTTAGGGAATAGATGAAGGAGGTAGTGAAAGCAGGAAGAGAGAAATAGGTACCTAGGCTGTGGAACGGTTTCGACCACCTGGGGCTCTTTAACACCTACAGCAGAGAGCCGCCTTTTTGTGTTTAGCCTCTGCCCATGATGGAAAAGATCATTGAGACAGTGGAAGAAAGAAGAAACAGAATCCGCAGTAGAGGGGCTTAGATTAATTTCGAGCGTAGGGACGTATAGTGCATTTTGTTTTCGTCAAAACGCTACTGCCACTGCCAGCATTTCATGCGAAATGCTGCACGCATTTCATGTTCGTCCTCAGTCGGAACGCGCTAACAATTGATCCAACGCGGTGGGTAACAGAGCATGATAAATGGCGAACTATGACGAATACTAGAAAAGTCACTGCAATGAAAAAAGAGCACGTAACAACAGCAGTATTACAAATTACACAACAAAATCTATGACTACAAAAGAACTGGATTGATAAGTAAAAGATCTCAATGATAGTTCGTCATGATTGGTCTAACTACATCCACTGGAAGACAACGGCTTCTAACATATGCCTCTAGTTAATCCTATTCTGCCCGAGCTGCCGCCACCTTACCTCCGCGAACTTCCTAATCCCATCCACCATTTCGTTCTCTGCCGCCGTATGCTACGAATGCCTTTTTAAAGAGATTCGCGGTTATTTCACCATCGTATTACTTGGCCTGCCCAAGCCTATTTCTTCCCCTTGATCATGAAGTACAAACTGCCTAAGTACAAATAAGGGAACTGCTAAGCACAAACAGCGTTTCATGTCTGGGTAACGGCAAATGATGCCCATCCGTTTTAATCTGCTTAACTTCAAAGGGCATTTCAAATCCGCTTAGCTAAAGATGCTGCTGGCCCGTTCTTTATCCCCCTAACCCGAAATCCCGCTGCGCCAGCTTAACAAGCGATGACGCCGTAGTAAGTGTTAAGCAGTTGTCGTTACGCGGTTTTGTAAGAAACAACTATGGCCTAGCGCTTTTTTTTTTTGAGTTGCACATTTTGGCGCCAAGGAAGCTTTGTAGCGTCACATGTCCAACATTCACGGGGAAAGGTTTCAAATATTGGAAACCTGTAACATACTGGGATCTGAATATTGCAGGTAATGGTCCATTCTTGCGATGTGTAGCAGCCTCTTTCTTTTATAGCATTTCCATCGCTAGCATCGTGTAGTTAATACTGCCGGAGAAAACCAGTGGAGTATGCTTTTGACACTAGCAAAAACGTTAAAAGCAAAAAAATCAAGCCTGCCGACGGGAGATCTGCGAATACATTGAATGGTAGAGTGATTAAGCCTTACAATATATAACATTGCGCTCCTAAACTCTTTCCCATTGAAAAATGCTTTAAGAAGGATTGTTGGGTATGAGTGCGCTCTGGAGCAGGAGCGTGGTGGGCGATGTTGGTAATTGTGCCTCGAGGACTCTCGTGATAGGAAGAAAAAGACGGCGCCAGTCCTTCACAAAACACACCGACCTGCATGAATCTAGTGTTCCACGGGGGCCAACTCGGCAACAGGTTTGTTCACATCAGCAACGACTTCATCAATAAAGCGGCTGTTTAAGATGCGAAATAAACAACACGTACACACAACAGACGACGGGCAAAGGATATATAATCACAATACAACGGCGTCACTTTTCTCTTCTGTTGCCGAGATAAAAAAAATAGCGACAACACCAGAAGGGTGACAATGTTCTCGCTATGGTCTTCGTCTTCCCTAGCAAGGATGACCTTTGCTGCATTTTTGTTTCCCATTTCCCCCCTTGTTCCAGTAAAATGACTCTCCAAAAAATATGTTGCTCTGCTATAGGGTATAACACGCTTTTTGGGCGCGCTACCTTCGTTTGCAGACCGAATAAAATTCATGAAAATAAATTATGCTCACACATGGATACCTGTCCTACACCTTACCACTTCCGCGCTGTTAAGAAACTGGTACCAATATGAGCTGAGGGCTTGCAAGCCATTGTGACTGTCTCGCGAAGAAGTGAGAATGAAACAGTCGAGGTAGCCGGCTTCATACGCTTGTGGCTTCCGTTCCTCTGCGAACAAGCCGGGAAGAGAACGCATCTACTCCACATCCCCATTTGTTTCAATACTGAGGGAGCTACTACCGCAAACCAGCCGCTGTCAGAAGGCTAGCAAGCTATAGTCGGATTAAACTCAGGAAAGAAGTGGCCAGAGGGGTCGACCGATTTTCAAGTAGTCGCGGCTGATCTCCTTAAGAAATCGATTCACAGACCGCGACGGAACATGGAAAAGAAGGAACACGAAACACAGGACGGGCGCTTTCGGACGCGAGCGCCCATCCTGTGTTTTGTCTCACTTCTTGTCTTTATTTCCTTGCGCTCTTTGAGTCTGTTTCTTATAGCATGAACCAAGTAGCCACACTAGAATCCCCTTAGAACGTAGATCTCCTTAGACCTGCTAGCGGAAATCGCATGTGGCAGATGATAGGAGATCATCCGCGGTATAATGGGAATAAGCACGGCCTCATGGAAATCAGTCGTCCGCATTGGCAGGAGGATTTCCTTTGGGGGCCACTTGCCACTTCGTTCCTTAATTGTTGACAACAATAAGGCTTCAGCGTGTTGGAGTTACACAGAGGGAGAATTAATGTCGGGTCCCCGGGCTTGTTGTCTGTGACGCAGGGTCGTCCGTAGAGCACCCGGTCATGCATGAGCACGGTTCCGGCTTGAGTACGTGCTTGCATTGTACAGTCTTTGTCGAAAGTAACCAGGCTGCACGTTTTCCTTCTCAGTCGTATGTTAAAGCCATTGTGCCAGCCCGCAAGCTCAAAATCTTTCTATGATAAGAAGAACACTTGTTCTCACCTTCAAATAACGTTTTGAGCTTTAGGGAAGCCGTGAGGGCTCTGTTATACGAATTAGAAGCGAACCATGCAGCCTGGTTACTTTTGACAAAGAATGTACCTCTCTGTGCGCTAGAAACGTTTAAAGGGTGAAGAAATCGCCTGAGATAAAGACAGTACGTGTACGAAGAACAGGATTTCAAGGTTTCGTTAATGCACAATTGTCTGTTTATTGGCCATCGATATTTCTCTAATATTCTCATCGCGTTATTGCATATACTGTATTAGCTGTTCTCCGCATGCCGGTGTCATGTGCTGCTGCTTAAAGTTGTTACTGAATTCTAAATGTGTATGTGTCCTATCCGCGGCCTGCAAACCACTATTTCTAACTGCTGCGTGCCTGCTTACTCGTGTTGCACGTGACAACAGTGGTGACGGGGAGGGGGGGGGGGGGAGGAATGAAGTTATGACACCATTTGCCTCGGTTCCAGTGAAAAATATTTTCGGTTCAAAATTCAATAAAACCATATAAATAAGAAATAAAATGACACTGAAGAATGTCACTGCAATATAAAGACGACTTACAAAAATAATAACTGGTCGTGAGAAGGGAAAAGGCAAAGTAACTGCGTCAATTTCTTTCGCACCTGAACCGCTTCGCAAAATTGATTTTCGAGGAAACGGAATGCCTCAGTAATTGTCTCATTTCTCGGTGGACAGCCAAATCACACCTTTAGGGAATAGATGAAGGTGGTAGTGAAAGCAGGAAGAGAGAAATAGGTACCTAGGCTGTGGAACGGTTTCGACCACCTGGGGCTCTTTAACACCTACAGCAGAGAGCCGCCTTTTTGTGTTTCGCCTCTGCCCATGATGGAAAAGATCATTGAGACAGTGGAAGAAAGAAGATAGAGAATCCGCAGCAGAGGGGCTTAGATTAATTTTGAGAGTAGGGACCTATAGTGTATTTTGCTTTCGTCAAAACGCTACTACCACTGCCAGCATTTCATGTGAAATGCTGCACGCATTTCATGCTCGTCCTCTGTCCGAACGCGCTAAAAATTGATCGAACGCGGTGCGTAAAAGAGGGTGAAAAATGGCGAACTATGAAGAATATGAAGAAACGGTCATTATAAATTCGGGGGGGGGGGACAGAGATTGGGCGTAATGTGGGAGGTTAAGGTGCGGCGGTACACTGGAAAGAGTTCTCGATGTTTGCGCTTCCTTCAGTACTGAAGGCATGAATGCACGTGTCGTTAGTCTCTTTTAAATAAGATGATGATAAAAATTCCAAATTTTTGACGTTTCCCTTGGAACGAACATGAGCACTATAGCTTCATTATATGTACTCAGGCGTTGCTCTCATGGGTAACAGTCGTGGTTAAGTGTCATTTGCTGTTCTTATGCTGCAGGTGCTTTATTATTGCTGTGCTACCAGAGCATGTTTGCTATTTCCGGTCCTCGGACGAAGTGAAGTTCACGTATTGTGGACATATCTATAGGGGTCATTGCACGTATTTCACTTTGTTCACTACGCATGCGCAGCGGTTATGCGTAAAACGCAATGTATGATGCTTCTACTGGGCGTCCATCGTTTTCTAAGCGGAAAGAAACTTTCAGCCAGTATTACGCCTAGCCACATTGTCACGCATAACTACGAATTTTTTCGGCCGCCATGCTTTACCATTTTGTCCGAAAATTTTCAAAATATTTGAGAGTTTGGGTGTGAGGAAATTAATCGTGTCGTGAATTAATTTTGAGTGAGAAGAGTGCGAGTTAAGAGAGAAAACCCTAACACACACGTTTTTAAGCTGTAGTCACAAAATTTCGCCAAGAAGTATTTATTTATTTATTTATTTCAAGTTACCCTCTTGGACCAGAGGGCATTACAGAGGGGGAGTGATGCTTACAGAAGGGGAGTGATAACAATACCAAATGCACTGTCGCTGGCCATTAAGCCATTAGTCACTTCGAAGCCTGCCCTCCCAAACACGTTGATATTTGATGTATGCTATGAATTACACCTACCAGTATTCTCTCCGTGGTGGCGAGCTTGAAGTGTTTGAGGGAGTGTCGAGTTTTGAGAAGACACCCCACAAGACCCCTTAGAACGTTGGCGGCCGCTTTGACAAGTAGGACTTGCTGTTTTGATGGCGATGCCATTATAATTAAACGGAGTGGTCTGAAGATTTGGTTTGGTTTATGGGGGTTTAACGTGCCAAAGGGACTCAGGCTGTGGGGGACGCCGTAGTGAAGGGCTCCAGAAATTTCGACCACTTGGGGTTCTTAACGTGCTCTGACATCGCACAGCACACGGGCCTCTAGAATTTCGCCTCCATCGAAATTCAACCGCCATAGCCGGATTCGAACCCGCTTTTTTCGAGTCAGCAACCGAGTGCCATAACCACTAAGTCACCGCGGTGGCCAGGTGCGGTGTGAAGAAGGGGGAATGGTATCCCGTCGCAGAACAGGGGTTGCGCGAGGTGTGACAGTGACGAGCTGAAGATGAGAGTGCGGAGGTGGTGGCGGCGGGGCGACAGGCTTTCTGCTATAGTGGGGGCTTTCTCGTAGAAAGGCCCGTTATTTTTCAACGTGAAAAGGCTTTCACAAATTACGTTGAGGAAAGAACTAAGGAAGCGTCAGTAACTGCCGCTTACGTGCCTCTCTTTAGAACTGGTTACAAGTTTTTTGGCTACACGGACTTTGTAGTCCAGTAGAATACGTTTCACGGCCTCAAACAAACCGGAGTTACAGCAACACTGACGGCTGGCTTGTCCTAAAAGGGAAGTAAGCTATTTGTGAATGATGCGTCGACATAGACGCTTTAACCCTAACTCACGCAGAAAACAGCGTTGCTGATGGGTTAAGTCCAGAGATGACCCCTCTAGCAAGCATAAGCGTGATGTGTCGTCGTCATATGTGGAGCAGGTTGTGTCACAGCTTGGAGAAGATGCTAATAAAAAGACTTGCAAATCGCTTGATTCCTCTTACCTGTGGCTTTGATAAAAGGGATTCTTTTATTTCTTTCCTTTTTTATAGTCGTTGCTTAATGCGAAATTCATGACAGGAGAAGCCCATCCAGTGCAAAGAAATAATTTTAACTGATATTATAAAAATAGGCTACAACATGTGTACCTAACCGGAAACGCTTGCGCTAAGCCGATGAACATTTTGCTCAGGAGCATGAGCTTTCAATGCTACAAAGCACTGGCTAATTTCCTCGCACGCTCATGAGGGCCTTCGTTTTTAAAAAAAGGAAAGAACCACAGAGTACCAAGAAGACTTCCAGGTTTCAGATCCTCAGGACAAAACAGAAAATCATTTTCGACAGCACTGCTACTCATATATGAACCAAAATCACTTAATTCCACCGCTCTTAATACCCTTTCTGCATTGCTTTTCATTGGCGTGTGACGTAAATACTGCAAGCCACGAATGGATCCATTACCATGCATTGCAATGACATCCAAAGCACCTTTATTTGTTCCTTTATGCTGGTACAGCTGGATTATATGTCACCGAAGCAGACTTGTTAAACCTTTTTTTGCAGTTTTAGAACGTCTATGCAAGTCGATCCAGAAAACTGTACACGTGTCGTTGCGTAAGACCGCACACTGAAAGCTTCTCTATGATTATCTCGCACCAATGCTATTTCTTGCTATTTTTGAGCTGTAAGCTTGCGGAAAGTCGCTTTTTTGCTCAGTTCCGAGGCTGTTCCTCGAGTCTGACTACTTCTTGCGCAACTTTGCATTATTTTTCGCTTTCATAAAAAGGTGATAAACGTGTATAGACAAGTGGCGTGCAATTAAGAGCATGTTTCTCAAACCAGAACATTCTTCAAACGGCTTTAGTTTAGCAGGAACAAAAAATTGGCAGACGCTCAGCTTTTTTAAATCCGGTAGGTTGCGAAAGCAATAGCGGCGTGGTTACCCTGGGACTGCGGCGACGAGCCGAGCTGGTCTCCAGTTTTTCCTCCGCTCGGTGTGACGTCACTGCAGGGGTTGTCTAAAGGTCAAACGTGGTTACCGCTAGTACCACGGTGACGGCTGAAAACCTAGCGTAGTATTGCTATCGCAAAAGAGGCCGACAAAAGATCCTTATAGATTACCCCATTCGAGCCCAAAGACCTAGTTTGGGATCCTAGGCTCCTCTACACTGAGAAGGGTGACATCCTCTTTCTTTCGTGCAGGCGTCCATTTTACGCTTCTTGCCATGAATGTACGAGAACGCTCTCAAAGCCGGTAAATTTGGCCGGGACTAGTAGGTAAACGCGAAATTTCGCCGTTGGTTCGAACGAAATTATCATCACTCCTTGAGGAAAAGCACTCATGCGTTCATCTCCCGCAATGAACTATGGCGAGGCCGTGTCTTGCACATGCGCCAAAATTTTGACCCGTTTCGGGGGAAAAAAAATATCCAGGGGGCACTTTGACTGTCTAAACTACGTAGAGGCGAAAGCGTTTTCCGCACCACTTTGACTGCCTCTGTAGGACTGGTGACGTGGCCACTGATTACGCCACACATAATTAAGTGTTAATTACTATGTAATTATAAATTACTAATTAATGGCTCATTACTGATTAAAGGTCACGCTAAAGGTCAAACGTGTCCACTGTTGCGCTACGCTGAAGGGCTCAAACTGTGAGCAGTATTGCTTTCGCAATAATACTAATTAATTGTTGATTAATGACGCTTAAGCTTCGCCTTTAGGAGTGGAACGCGAGAGCCTGTTGTAGC
This sequence comes from Amblyomma mixtum, assembly GCF_055824585.1. Taxonomy (NCBI): domain Eukaryota; kingdom Metazoa; phylum Arthropoda; class Arachnida; order Ixodida; family Ixodidae; genus Amblyomma; species Amblyomma mixtum. Next base: position 82,132,700 of record NC_143020.1, on the reverse strand, counting down.
GCTGCCAGGGAGTCCACGGAACGCCACCACCCGTTCGGCGCGATGCCTTGCCCTTTGAACGCAACACTTTTTGAGGACAGGAAATGGCGCAGTAATTCTCTGTCATCTCGGTGGACACCTGAACCGCACAGTACAGGAAAGGAGAAAGTGGGAGTGAAAGAAGAAAGAGAAGGAGTGGCCGTAATGAAGGAAATAAAAAGTGTATTTGAGGAAAGAAAATTACGCAGTAACTGTCTCGTATATCTCGGTCGACACCCGTGAAAAGCGTGACACATTTGCTGACAAGCTTCTGCTTATAGCCTGCTGACGACAACGATGAGGCATTAAAGGCTTTCGCCTTAATAGAAAGCTCTGCTAACCGTCCGATGCATCACGGGGCTGCACGGGGTCAGAAACAGATTCGAAACTGAGAAAGGACGGTGAGGAAGCGAAAAGGCGAAGAGGACGTCGTTAAAGATTGCCTCCATCTTCTCACTATATTTCACAGACGGAGACCCGCCGCGGTGGCTCAGTGGTTACGGCGCTCGGCTGCTGGCCTGAAAGACGCGGGTTCGATCCCGGCAGCGGCGGTTGAATTTCTTTGGAGGAGAAATTCTAGAGGCCCGTGTACTGTGCGATGTCAGTGCACGTTGAAGAACTCCAGGTGGTCGAAATTTCCGGAGCCCTCCACTACGGCGTCTCTCATAGCCTTAGTCGCTTTGGGACGTTAAACCCCATAAACCAAACCAAACCAAACATCCTCACAGATTCACAGACAGCATATCGCAATTACCTCAGGGGCAGGGTCGCACCGCTAGCAGCTAAAATTCTTCAAGACCAACCCACACATATGGGTACCAGGTCACCAGGGCATCCCAGGGAACGGGAGCGCACATGCCTCAGCCCGAGCATTTCTCCCCCGGGCACCCAGTACAGATGCCGTGGAACCTCCTACCCCACTACTAACTTACATTGACATACTTCAGCACTGGAGATTATCCCGTTGGGTCTAAACTCCACCGGCTAAGACACTAGATAAAGAGGAGGAACAACACCTCCGAAAGCTACGCACCAACACTCAAAACAACCCACGAAGACTACACGCCATAGACCCGGAGTCATTTCACTCACAATGCAAATTCTGCGGGGAGAAGGCGGACCTGTACCATATGTTATGGGCCTGCCAACGAAATCAGGCGATCACTGTCCAACCAACCAACGCATAAGGGATGGGAGGCAGCTCTGACTAGCTCGGACGAAACGAGTTAAAAGCAACTAATCGAAAGGCCGCCGCGGTGGCTCAGCGGTTACAGTGCTCGGCTGCTGTCCCGAAAGACGCGGGTTCGATTCCGGCCGCGGCGGCTAGAATTTCTTTGGAGGAGAAATTCTAGAGGCCCGTGTACTGTGCGATGTCAGTGCACGTTAAAGAACCCCAGGTGGTCGAAATTTCCGGAGCCCTTCACTACGGCGTCTCTCATAGCCTTAGTCGCTTTGGGACGTTAAACCCCATAAAACCAAACCAAACCAACTAATCGAAAGAGCTCGGACAGCAGCCTACGCCAACTGGGTTCCGGACTGAGAGCTACAACCACCGCTACAACCTCCTAAACTATTTCATTAAAATATTTTAACCACCTCCCTTTGAATTACCACGCGCCAACTGTGTGCTCTCAGTTTTCGCATTTGCTTTAGTTGCAGTCAAACCGACACGATATTGTCATCCCTCACTCATCACTGGTTTAAAGATGTCAGGCTAGTTCACCCGAGTGCTTGTTAATTAACAACAAAACAGCAGAAAGTTGAAACACAGCTGTATGCCCTTTCATGCATGTTACAGCGTAAGCTATTTCCAGCACCTTTTCGCACCTCAGAAGCGTCAGCCCAGAGAATTTAGTCTGCTAAGCACAAATAGCGCTTGAAGTTTGAGTAACGGCAAATGATGCCCATCCACTTTAATCTGCTTAGCTTCAAAGGGCACTTCAAATCCGCTTAGCTAAAGATGGTGCTGGCCCGTTCTTTATCCCCCTAACCCGGAATCCCGCTGCGCCAGCTTAACAAGCGATGAAGCCGTAGAAAGTGTTAAGCAGCTGTCTTTACGCGGTTTCGTAAGAAACAACTGTGGCCTAGCGCTTTTTTTTTTCTGCGCTGCACATTTTGGCGCCAAGGAAGCTTTGTAGCGTCACATGTCCAACATTCTCGGGCCAAGGTTTCAAATATTAGAAAATTGTAAAGTACGGGGATATGAATATTGCGGGTAATGGTCCATTCTTGCGATGTGTAGCAGCCTCTTTCTTTTATAGCATTTCCATCGCTAGCATCGTGTAGTTATTACTGCCCGAGAAAACCAGTGGGGTATACTTTTGACACTAGCAAAAACATTAAAAGCAAAAAAAATCAAGCCTGCCGACGGGAGATCTGCGAATACATTGAATGGTAGAGTGAATTAAGCCTTACAATATATAACCATGCGGTCATAAACTCTTTCCCATTGAAAAATGCTTTGAGAAGGATTGTTGGGTATGAGTGCGCTCTGGAGCAGGAGCGTGGTGGGCGATGTTGGTAATTGTGCCTCGAGGACTCTCGTGATAGGAAGAAAAAGACGGCACCAGTCCTTCACAAAACACACCGGCCTGCATGAATCTAGTGTTCCACGGAGGCCAACTCGGCAACAGGTTTGTGCACATCAGCAACGACTTCATCAATAAAGCGGTTGTTTCAGCGGCGAAATAAACAACACGTACAGACAACAGACGACGGGCAAAGGATATATAATCACAATACAATGGCGTCACTTTTCTCTTCTGCTGCCGAGATAAAAGAAATAGCGACAACATCAGAAGGGTGACAATGTTCTCGCTACGGTCTTCGTCTTCCCTAGGAAGGATGACCTTTGCTGCATTTTTGTTTCCCATTTCCCCCCTTGTTCCAGTAAAATGACTCTCCAAAAATTATGTTGCTCTCCTATAGGGTATAACATGCTTTTTGGGCGCGCTACCTTCGTTTGCAGACCGAATAAAATTCATTAAAATAAATTATGCTCACACATGGATACCTGTCCTACACCTTACCACTTCCGCGCTGTTAAGAAACTGGTACCAATATGAGCTGAGGGCTTGCAAGCCATTGTAACTGTCTCGCGAAGAAGTGAGAATGTAACAGCCGAGGTAGCCGGCTTCATACGCTTGTGGCTTCCGTTCCTCTGCGAACAAGCCGGGAAGAGAACGCATCTACTCCACATCCCCATTTGTTTCAATACGGAGGGAGCTACTACCGCAAAACAGCCGCTGTCAGAAGGCTAGCAAGCTATAGTCGGACTAAACTCAGGAAAGAAGTGGCCAGAGGGGTCGACCGATTTTCAAGTAGTCGCGGCTGATCTCCTTAAGAAATCGATTCACAGACCGCGACGGAACATGGAAAAGAAGGAACACGAAACACAGGACGGGCGCTTTCGGACGCGAGCGCCCATCCTGTGTTTCGTCTCACTTCTTGTCTTTGTTCCCTTGCGCTCTTTGAGTCTGTTTCTTATAGCATGAACCAACTAGCCACACTAGAATCCTCTTAGAACGTAGATCTCCTTAGACCTGCTAGCGGAAATCGCATTTAGTGGCAGATGATAGGAGATCATCCGCGGTATAATGGGAATAAGCACGGCCTCATGGAAATCAGTCGTCCGCATTGGCAGGAGGATTTCCTTTGGGGGCCACTTGCCACTTCGTTCCTTAATTGTTGAGAACAATAAGGCTTCAGCGTGTTGGAGTTACACAGAGGGAGAATTAATGTCGGGTCCCCGGGCTTGTTGTCGGTGACGCAGGGTCGTCCGTAGAGCACCCGGTCATGCATGAGCACGGCTCCGGCTTGAGTACGTGCTCGCGTTGTACAGTCTTTGTCGAAAGTAACCAGGCTGCACGTTTTTCTTCTCAGTCGTATATTAAAGCCATTGTGCCAGCCCTCAAGCTCTAAATCTCTATTATAAGAAGAACACTTGTTCTCACCTTCAAATAACGTTTTGATCTTTAGGGAAGCCGTGAGGGCTCTGTTATACGAATGAGAAGCAAACCATGGAGCCTGGTTACTTTTGACAAAGACTGTACCTCTCTGTGCGCTAGAAACGTTTAAAGGGTGAAGAAATCGCCTGAGATAAAGACAGTACGTGTACGAAGAACAGGATTTCAAGGTTTCGTTAATGCACAATTGTCTGTTTATTGGCCATCGATATTTCTCTAATATTCTCATCGCGTTATTGCATATACTATATTAGCTGTTCTCCGCATGCCGGTGTCATGTGCTGCTGCTTAAAGTTGTTACTGAATTCTAAATGTGTATGTGTCCTATCCGCGGCCTGCAAACCACTATTTCTAACTGCTGCGTGCCTGCTTACTCGTGTTGCACGTGACAACAGTGGTGACGGGGAGGGGGGGGGGGGGGAGGAATGAAGTTATGACACCATTTGCCTCGGTTCCAGTGAAAAATATTTTCGGTTCAAAATTCAATAAAACCATATAAATAAGAAATAAAATAACACTGAAGAATGTCACTGCAATATAAAGACGACTTACAAAAATAATAACTGGTCGTGAGAAGGGAAAAGGCAAAGTAACTGCGTCAATTTCTTTCGCACCTGAACCGCTTCGTAAGATTGGTTTTCGAGGAAACCGAATGCCTCTGTAATTGTCTCATTTCTCGGTGCAGAACAACATCACACCTTTAGGAAATAGATGAAGGAGGGAGTGAAAGCAGGAAGAGAGAAATAGGTACCTAGGCTGTGGAACGGTTTCGACCACCTGGGGCTCTTTAACACCTACAGCAGAGAGCCGCCTTTTTGTGTTTCGCCTCTACCCATGATGGAAAAGATCGTTGAGAGAGTGGAAGAAAGAAGAAAGAGATTCCGCAGTAGAAGGGCTTAGATTAATTTCGAACGTACGGACGTATAATGTATTTTCTTTTCGTCAAAACGCTACTGCCACTGCCAGCACTTCGTTCTTTGTCCTCATTCTCAGTCCGAACGCGCAAACCATTGATCCAGCGTGGTGGAAAACCAAGGGTGAAAAACGACGAACTATGAAGAGTACTGGAAAAGTTACTGCCATGAAAAAAGAGCAAGTAACAACAGCAGTACTACAAAATACATAACAAAATCTAGGACTTCAAAAGAACTGCATTGATAAGTAAAAGATGTAAATGAAAGGTCGTCATGATTAGTCTAACTTCATCCACTGGAAGACAACGGCTTTTGACATATCCCTCTAGTTGGTCATGTTCTGCCCAAGCTAAAAGTATCTTCTGGTGGGCTAGTTTTTCTGCATCGTTCATATTTAAAACTGCGCGAACAAAACAAGGACCGAGCAAGAACCCAGAAACACACACAGAGGGTATAAAAAGACTGCGGCAATCTTTTCGAATAAAAGTTGGAAGTCTGCGCTTGTGTGTGTTTCTGTGTTCTTGCTCGGTCCTTGTTTTATTCGCGCAGTTTTAAATATGTATGCACAAGCTACCACAACCTTACCTTCGCGAACTTCCTAATACCACCCAACCATTTGATTCTCTGCCACCGTATGCTACGGATGCCCTTCTCTTGGAATCCACTCATTGGCTTGAGACACCCGTGGTTATTTAGCCATCGTATTACTTGGACTGCCCATGCCTATTTATTCCGCTTGATGAGGCAGTGTAAACTGCCTATGTGCAAATAAGAGAACTGTCCTGAATTTCTATGCAGTTAGATCAAATATCACGAGAAGAACGCATCGCACTGAAAATTTAGTTCAGTGTTGTTATGCAGTCTGCAAACTATATCAACTGTATCTTTTGCGTGAAACTGGTTCCAGAGAGAGGGCTGAGTCGGGCTAGTTGGTTCATGTTGAGTGGTACGACTAAACAGCGCTGACAGACGGGACGGAAGAAGAAGAGACAGACACATTCGCTGACTAACAGCCAAATGATTTATTGCGAAAGAGGAGGGGGGCTCAATATAAAGCATAGAAGGGAAGAAAATGCGGTTTATTCCCACAGGATATCCCCTTCAGTTATGATTTCCCGTATATATGTCATGTCACGTTCGTCCAGCATTTTCTTGCCTTCTATGCTTTATCTTGCCCCTCTCTTTTGCAATAAACTATTTGGTTGTTAGTCAGCCCATGTGTCTGTCCCTTCTTCTTCCGTCCCGTCCGTGAGCGCTGTTTAGTCGTACCATTCACCATGAAAATGGTTCTTCATGCACTTGTACACGTGTGAGAAGGGACAAATCCTATGAAGAACAACCCTTGAAGGTGTGGAGGAAATCCTTCGCAGAGACATCGTTGTAAAAAAGGAAATCCCTACGAGGCTTCCCATTGCTTATCTGTGGCTGTCAAGAAGCTGTTCAGTGACGCTTTTGTGGGGCGAGAGTCGGTCGTCGCTCGTCCTTGGCGAGAATGGTTTTACGACATTACGAACATGGATTACAAACACGGACTGTCTCTTCCTATGCGCATGCTGAGATAGCTCTCCACGCACCGAACTGAGAAAACAAGTACGAACAAAAAGAAATATGTCTTCGATTATGCTCTTTGTTTTATGCGAGTGACCGCTGACACTGTTGCATGCTTTTTCGATTTGTGCGTTTGCGGCGCAAACTGGCTGGCGTCCTTCGGGCGCCTGTGGCGCCCCACGACTCCTCGTCTAACATATTTTGACCTCTTCTTTTCATTCATTATCAACGTGAACTTTTCCGTGGTGGCACTTACACTTCAACTTCAACCAATGAAAAGCATCGAGTAGTCGCATTATCTGTGAGCGGACAGCTCGTTCGGAGAGCTGCTTGCCTGTTGGTCACTTCACGGCGCAGGTTTAGATGATCGAGGCTAGTTAGGTGGGTCGCGTTGGTTGTGGTCAAATGGCTGCAGGTTCGTGTGGACGTCACATCCCAGGATCACGTGAGGAGCCAAGTTACTACGATAACGACCACAGATGCAGTGGGAATGATCTTTCTCGACATACGTTGTAATATAAAGAAAGTCTGCTACCTTCAGTTAAGGTTTCATATCTTCGGTGCGAAGGCAGGATAACTGCTGCACCTTAAGGATAACGGAGTGAATCCCAACAGAAGGCAAGCCTTGCAGGGTGTGGCAGAAAGTTATGTGGGTGGTTGAGATTAAGGAGTTTGCTGGGTTACGGTTGCCGCAGCTGGCAAAGGACAGGGTTAAGTGAGGGACATGGGAGAGGCGGTTTCCCGGCGGTGGGCACAGTCAGGCTCCTGCTGATGATGGTGATCTTCAATACGTATGAATAGGGCCTTGATGAGACGCGGAGAGAAATGGTACGGACTTTGACATAACATAAGTTAATGTCGGCGCATGACAAGCAGTACTTTTTGAAATATTTGCGATCATTGTTCGCAAGGAAACGTTTTCGGCTGCCGACTTTAAGCAACGAAATTAAAGTTTGCTTGAAACCTGCATAAGGTCCCGTATATGTAGTAATCGCTATAAATATTGTACGCACACCGATACTTGAGTTGTAACGGAAGCGTTACAGGTGAACAGCATTTCACTACAACTAAAGAAGCGAAACATTACTTTGCATTGAAATCATCATTGATTGTTTATATTCAAGTACCTTAAAGGACAATGGCCACATTAGGCGACGACTGAAGGAGACACTATTTTCAAGCGGCGTTCGCACTGGATTAACAAATATGTAATAAAATGGCCAGTAAAAGATCTGAATGCGAGAAACAGAGAGAGCAATGATAGTGGAGCAAATGATACCAATGACACATTAGCAGGGTTTTCTAAGATGAGGTCATCAAGGCGAGAGGAGACTTCAGTACCACAAGTCATTCGAGAACGGTATGGTGAAATGGGGAAGCCAGCCCAGTACACAATGGGTGACGCAGTCACTATACCGAAACAAAATATAAAGTTGTGGGACTACGAAAATATGTAAAAGAACTTGCAAAGTATTTTTGCAAGTAATATTTTTGTAATTTGTAAAGCATGCGGAAATTGTCGTAAATTCTTCGCCCCTCTTACGGCTTCCATGCTTTCTTCGCACAATTTCCATATAATTTCCACATGCTAAATATGACGTCCAATGGAGCCGTTATGAATTTCGACTTCTCCGTAAGCATTGTATGCGTAGTCAGTATAGGAACCCTGTGATCTGTAATTGTCTCTGCGAGCCATAAGGGAACTATACTGATTAATGGAAATTGTCATATTGAATGCTTCCCTATTGCAGTCAGCGGCTTCTCCTAAGAGGGCAGGACAGGGTGTACAAAGGGAACTGCAGAGGCTGTTCAGTAGCGTCTGGCGTCTGGCACACTTTGAAATGGGGCGACAAAGAGGGCCATTATGCATAGACGTAACCGTATGGTCTCCGCATGAGGAGTGTGCGTGTGTGTGTCTTGGGTGGGACGGGGCGGAAAGAATTGCCTGACAGTGACAGAGTACGGAGTCTCCGCATTAGAGACAGAAATTAAGGCTCGAAGAAGGTTGGATGTCGGAAATGGAAGTAGAGAGGGCCACGAAAAGAGTCCGCTTCTGAACCTACAGCGAAGGTTGGTGTCAGACTCGCAGCAAAAAATTTCCTATCTCGTCCATCAAGCCGGTGCGCACGGGTGTCCAAGTAACAAATAGATGCAATGAACGAGCGACAGTCCGCTCACATAAAAGGTTTTAGTGTGCTGCAGTTAGAAAGTATCGCTCGACATGCAGCGACACGGTGAGATAAGCTGTCCACAGTAATTTGTGGCGTCGTTAGTTCCCACGGTGCATTCCTGCATCGCCGCGATAACTGAGCCAGAAAACAGCCCAGAACGATTTTATGACAGCCATGAGGAGTCGTGAGCGGTGAAGGCCGCGATAAAGCGTGTCCCCGTCAAAACAGCTTCGTAAACGGCGTATCAGAGTCATCCTGGGAGAATGTAAACATGCCGGCAGCTTCCTTGTGTTGCGTGACCACATCTGGGGTTAACGACACCTATATCTTTACAACACGCGGCACCACCAAGGAAGAGAAATTTAAGGACTATTATGATACTCTCTAATGCGAAATTTGAGTGCAGCTGGGTACGCGGTTTGATTTTGAGATATACTGAGGTAAAGTATTTGAGAGATACGTGCAAGTAGGTACAGTTACAAAGTCCTCTGCAAAGCCAGTTACACAGCCAGTGCGGGTTCTGATCAGGCCAGTAGTGGGCGCTGTGTACATTGACTTCCCCATTACGGCAAAAGTGGGCCTCGTCTGTCTACAGAAGATTCCTAAAAAAACCTTAGTCTTCCTCACATTTGATCAACGCCCAGTTGCTGAATTCATACCGCTTTTTATAATCGTCTTCACTGAGATCCTGATGCAGTGATATGTGGTAAGGATAAAAACCATGCTTCTTGAGCACCCTCCAGACTGAATAGCAGGAGGATCCAACGGCCTTGGTGATTTCACGGAGTCTGGATTCGGGGTATGCACGGACGTAGGCGAGAACATTTATCTCGAATTCTTCACTCAGGATTCTCGTAGGCGTAGACTCTTGAGGCGAGGCGAGCGTTGTGATTCATTTTTATACAGGCGACAACCATCTGGTTTGGTTTGGTTTATGGGGTTTAACGTCCCGAAGCGACTAAGGCTATCAGAGACGCCGTAGTGGAGGGCTCCGGAAATTTCGACCACCTGAGGTTCTTTAACGTGCACTGACATCGCACAGTACACGGGCCTCTAGAATTTCTCCTCCAAAGAAATTCTAGCCGCCGCGGCCGGGATCGAACCCGCGTCTTTTGGGCCAGCAGCCGAGCACCATAACCGCTGAACCACCGCGGCGTACCAACACCCATCTGCACTTTCTCGGTTAACCAGTATCTCAGTTGCAGCTACCCTGCCTTTCCAACGCGAATTTAGCGTTTGTATGTATTGTCCAATTCGTATTGTCCAATGTATTGTCCAATGTATTGTATTGCAGCAGCCTTGTTCGTTCTGTCAACAGGATCGGCAGCCGGCAGCGGACCAGTGGAGATTCCGGTAAAAAGTAATAAATCGCAAGCCGATAAGCCACCGCTCCTTTCTTGTACGAGCTGGAGTGGAAAGGAAAATCTTGCGCGTTATCACCGTGCTGCTTTGGGTTTCCGTCATCATTTCGTCAATCTCTTACGTAGTATCATGGACGGGATTTGCGGCGCACTCTGAGCGTTCAGTTCCCGAATCGGATCCGAAAAAGCTGAAACTTCAATAATTAATTGACTTTGATCGCTATTTTCTCATCATGTGTCCGCAGACCGGGATATACATCCCGTGCAGGCAGCATTCATGACACTATCAGCGCCTTTTTTTTTTTAAATGTGTAAAATTTCCATAGATTATGATGATGACCTCAGGTAGAGAATCAAACGCTTAGAATCATCCCTTTCTCTTCATGCAACCACCCATCTACGGTGTTGTGCCATTCACTACATATCCTGCCCTTTGTAAGACCACGAATTTCAGATCCCGGTTTTCCTTTTTAAGGTCGTCAGCATAAACATATATCTCATTTGCTTTAAAAAAAAAATCTCTAACGGAAAAAAAAAACACTGTATAAGAAGATCGTCTATTCTAGGAAGAAAACGCTTTGAGTGAGGTGGCCGACGAGGAGTGAGCGAACAACTTTATTGTCGCAAAAATATTCTCCCGGCAATGGTGGGGCCCTTAGTCGAGGGCTCCAGGGGCCTTTGCCTTCTTGAGAGCTCTTTCGGTCAGCTTGAGCCAACGCGCACGATTTCTCACGTACAGTACATTTCACAGGACCACCAGTCAACGCAACGCAGAGTGGCGTGAATCCAAGGAGGCAGCCCGTGGAGGCGCCTACTAAGGCTGCTTGAAACTACGTAAGCGGGCGGAGGGGGTACGCTCCTCTATTGTCACCCTTTTGCGGGGACACTGCGTGGAGCCGGGGTTTGAGGAATAATGAGATAGGGGTGGGGGGTGGGGGGGGGGGGGCGTTTTACAAATGAAGCGAGTGGTTGTTGTCGCAGACGGTACTGCAGATCTAGGATATCCAGTGTCGCGGCATAGCTCCTCATATTCCGCGTGCCACCGCAGAAAGACTCCCCCCCCCCCCGTCCACTAGTCACCCTAGTTCCGGTCATACGGTGGCAGTGCACAGCTCAGTGGCGTGGCTAATGTCAGCTGCACTCGATGCAGTGGCCAGCGCTTCACCCCCCCCCCCCCCCCTACCTTTTTCCTTATGATGATGATGATGATGTCCTCAGGCTTCTCTTCCACTCCACGGCGCTATCGTCGTCCTCCGCTTCAGTGTTCAGCTCGCTCCATTCCATACTGCAGATAATTCTGTGAAAAATTTTACAAAAAGCTCACTTGCTGAATTATTTGCACGCTTATTTATCACAGCCATCAAAACAAAACCTCTGCGATTTGCTTATGGAAGAAAGGCGCTCTAAGAAATAAATACAACGTGTTTGACGACACGGATGAACTTTGCTATTTAAAGAGCGAAAAGAAAAGAATCACAATAGTGTGTGAGCATTTCAATTGTTCACAACGGTATGAGTAGGAAGACCTAGGAAGAGTTAAAGTGGCAACCGGCCAACGACGTACAGGATTACTGAAATGTATCTGCAGGGATAACTAGAAATAAGCCAATACTAAACTGATGCAAACACGTTCCTAGCATTTGAAAACGCGTGTACTCATTACGCAGGAATGATCAAGGGCAACTGAAATGGCGAGTGACGCAAGGCCCTGTCGAACGCGCAGAAAACTGAATTACGGCCGCAGCAATAAGCAAGAACAAAAAAGCAACCATTCAAGAGAGTTTAGAAAGATACGGGAGCAAAGCTAAATTAAAGTCGAAAAATGACAAGGCATTGTTATTTCTTCCTGCAGAGCAAAGACATTTAAGAACATCTAGTAAGTCGTTTACTCCAGTATGTTGACGTGGGACGTGGGCACTCTTGAACTTCAGGCCGATTAAAGCTCTGGAAGTTGCGGGATGCCAAGTTTAGTGGCATATGGGCTAAACAGAAATTAAGGGATTTCGAATTCCGTGTAATGGAAGCATAATGTTAGCTTGAAAGATTGTAACAACAACCCTTTAGTATAGAGGAGAGGTTTTGTTACTGAAACGCGCACCACAGAAGGCGATGACTGAAGGAATATATGTTTCAGTAATGAAGGCGTTTCGGGAGAAATCAAAGAGAAATATCGTGTGAAGTTGACGGCAAATGCGTTACGGCAATTTCGCAAACACAAGCTATATAGGAACGCGGTCTCATGGAGCTTAAGCATCGACCGTACTTCTCAGACCTCGGTCCCGGTGAAAACTTTCTCTTTCGAAACCCAAGGAAATTTCTGTTTGGGCAAGGACTTTCGGGCGATAGTGCGATAAAAGAAGCGCTAAGAAGGTTCCTGCATTACCAAGAAGTCTAATCTGCTGTGTGTGTCTGTAAGGTTCCTGCATTACCAAGAAGTCTAATGTGCTGTGTGTGTCTGTGTGTGTCTACTCGTTCTTTTGTCCCTTGTCCTGTTTGCGCTATTGCTCCGAAATCTAATGTGCTCTGAAGGCAATCATATCAGATGAAAAGGAATTGATATGTCCATATAAAGGGGTATTATTACACCGATGAGTAGTACTTCAATTTTCTCTGAAACCTTGTTTTCATATGCGTGTAGAGAACGTATTGGCATTCGGTGAACGAATTCACTCACTCGAGTTTGTAGGAGCGAAAAAAAGAACATTTTTTTTTCCATTTCGAGGTCTGCAAAGCTGCTGACCGTTTCTTCTACTTGTATGCTTTTAGGCAGCTTGCTTTAAAGGGATAATACTGCAAAGCCTGAGAGCCTAGATGATTCTATTGTAGCTGCCAAGTAGTTTTTGATAGGTTATAAGTTTGAACTCCCGACCCTCTCATGACGCCCCAGGCAGGGATATCCTGGTGAATATTTCATCGTGTAGTGAAAAGGATGCGCAAGATAAAAAAAAAAGTGAAATGAGGGATGAATGTGAAGAAGTGCAATGCTTACCAGAGCTTGGCCTCATGCAGTTTAACGCAAGTTGTTTCGAGGTGTCCCCATGGTAACGGTATTTCGGCTTAAAATTCGCTCTGCGATAACTAGTCAGAAAAGGCTGCCAGTTTCGAAATTGAAAAATTGAGTCCATAGTTAAGAAACGAACTGTTTGCTTGCCGCCCCCCTCCCCCCTCCCCTTCTAACTTGCAGCTGCACCCCCTTGAGCTCTGCACCAGGTGCGCACAGCACCCCCCCCCCCCCCCCCCCCCTTTCTTATGAAGCCACTTGGACAACGCCGCGCACGGTTCACAGCACTCTGGCGCCATCTATGAGCCAGCGGCGGTACTTTCCTTTGCTCGATTGCACTGATGATAGCAACAGTGGCACGGCCCAAATAATAGCAATAATAATTGGTTTCTTAGGAAAGAAAATGGCGCAGTATCTGCCTCACATATCTCGGTGGAGTAAGGGAAGGGAAGAAGGTGGAACTGAAAGAAGAAAGAAAGAGATATCGTAGTGGAGGTCTCCGGAAAGCATTATACCACCCGGGGGTCTTTAACGCTCTCTGACATAGCACCGGTACTCACCTAGCATAGAGGGTTCAGCTTAAGTTAAGAACAACGCAGCGAGCTATGGAAAGGAAAATGATAGGTGTAACGTTAAGAGATCGGAAGAGGGCGGAGTGGGTGAGGGAACAAACGCGGGTTAAGGACATCTTTGTTGAAATCAAGAGGAAGAAATGGGCTTGGGCAGGGCATGTAATGCGAAGGCAAGATAACCGCTGGTCCTTAAGGGTGACGGAGTGGATTCCAAGAGAAAGCAAACGTAGCAGGGGACGGCAGAAAGTTAGGTGGGCGGATGAGATTAAGAAGTTTGCGGGGATACAGTGGCGGCAACTGACAAAGGACAGGGTTAATTGGAGAGATGTGAGAGGCCTTTGCCCTGCAGTGGGTGTAGTCAGGCTGATGGTGGTGGTGGTGGTGGTGGTGGTGGTGGTGGTGTGACTTAGCACAGCACACGGGCGCCTTGCGTTCCACCCCTATCGAAACACTGCCGCCGCGGTTGGGTTCTAACCTTGGTACTCTGGCTCGGTACACGCGCGCCTTAACCACTGGGCCACCGTGGCGAGCACGGCTCAACCCTCCATCGGGTGCTTGGAGCTGCGCTCTATAAAGCCTTACATCAGAAAGACCAGAACCAACGCTACACAGCATACATGTGAGATCAACGCGCCACGGTGTGAGCAGTTGTTTGGTGGGCGCTAAGGAACACCTTGGAAGTATGCGTTCACTTACGTCCGGCATGTTTTTTTGTTTCTTTTTTAAATTTTGTCTGCAACCACTCAGGTAGCTAATGTTTTGTAACAGTGCTCTCGGAATGATTTTATCACGAGCGGTGTGAATTTATGATTCCCAGTTTAAACAACGTACCACCTTGGCGAAAAATAACCAGATAAAGGCGTTTGGTTCTCGGTCATGTCGTTGAGCTCTTACGGCGCCCTGATGACAAATATGAATCGAATGCTGAGAAGTACTTTTTTTTCTTACACATAGTTAAATCTCGAGGGGTGCTACGTACGCCTCTCTACGAGCCTTATATAAAAAAAACCTGTTGCTGGGTGCCTTTGGCAAAGATGGCATTATAGACACACCTTGAGATATGTCGAAAATGTTCCTTTCTGCCGCAGCAGCTGGCACGACTAACTCTTGCCCGGCTATAATAACCATATACGTGATGTTGGCATCGGTTTTGTAGCGGAAATGGCGCGCACAGAATTACGTCCATTTCCCTTCCTTAAATGGAAATGCTCATATGACCTCTTCCGTCAACTCAGGCAGCCTAGGCCTAAATATTCCCCTAGCAGTCGTTTTTTGGCCTACAGACAAGTGACAGTGATCGAAATTTTCTACGCACATATATTAAATACGGCGTCAGATTCTCAAGAACTCGGTCTCAATTAAAGGTGGAACTACACGAGCCGCCGAAGTGACTCAGTGGCACTCGGCTGCTGCCCCGAAAGCCGCGGGTTAGATCCCGACGGCGGTGGTCGGATTTCGATGGAGTCAAGATTCTTGAGGCTCGTCTACTGTGCGATGTCAGTGCAAGTTAAAGAACTCCAGGTTGTCGAAATTTCCGGAGAACTTCACTTCAGCGGCCCTTATAGCCTAAGTCGTTTTCAGGGCGTTAAAACACCCATGTACCACAAACTAAACGAGAGGTCGGCCAAATAGTGGCACACATAGAAATGGGCAGGCGTTTATTTCGAGGCGCAGCAACAACAATAATATAGCCCGTGTCCCTCTCCAGAAGTTTAGGCGCTACTACTTTCTCTTTTCATTAACATGAGGAAACTCGTAACCTGGCCAAGCGAAAAGCCAGTGTGCCGTGGATTTCTTAGAAACGTTCACATGAGACATACAGCATTCGCTGAGCTGCTAATGTAAGAAGCAGAATAAGACACGCTATGCGCTTCTTTCAAAAAGTGTAAACCGAGAACGAAGATTCGGTTAATGGATTTCAGCTGCAAATAAATTATGATGCCGAAGACCTTTTTGGCGTCTGTATAAAAAAAATGCAATTTCTAAACTTTTAACCTCGCATCAGTTCCACCACTGCATATTTTAAGGCTCTATGCGGCACCATAATCAGCCTGACAGTTATTCGTGGTTTTAGAATATTGATATCAAAGTCAAATTGTTTAATTTAGACAACGCATTTTCAGTCGTATGGAGGACAGACCAAAGGGCAGATAAATACCTGTCCAAGAGTATACCCCCTTCTTGCTCCCATTGAGGTGCACAAGGCATTCAGTGCAGAAAACACACCATCATCATCATCATCAGCCTGACTACACCCACTGCAGGGCAAAGGCCTCTCCCAAGTCTCTCCACTTAACCCTGTCTTTTGCCAGTTGCGGCCACTGTATCCCCGCAAACTTCTTAATCTCATGCGCCCACCTAACTTTCTGGCGCCCCTGCTACACTTTTCTTCTCTTGGAGTCCACTCCGTTACCCTTAAGGACCAGCGGTTATATAGCCTTCGCGTTGCATGCCCTGCCAAAGCCCTTTTCTTCCTCTTGATTTCAACTAGGATGTCATTAACTTGCGTTTGTTCTCTCACCCACTCCGCCCGCTTCCGATCTCTTATCGTTAAACCTATCATTTTTCTTTCCATAGCTCGCTGCGTTGTCCTTAACTTAAGCTGAACCCTCTTTGTTAGCCTCCACGTTTCTGCCCCATAGGTTAGTACTGGTAAGATACAGCTATTGTATACTTTTCTCTTAAGGGATATTGGTAAAATACCATTCATGATCTGAGAGAACCTGCCATATGCGCTCCACCCCATTCTTATTCTTCTAGTTATTTCCCTCTCATGATCCGGATCTGCGGTTAACATTGTAGTGTTTTATTCCTAACCACTGCATGGCGTCTAACAAAACGCAAGAACAAGAGCAAAATAAGCATAATACTTACGACTGGTGCGACAAAAGGTACAAAGCAATGTTCTTCTTGCATGGTTTCAATGACTTGCCTTCTTGAATAATTTTGGCAGCAGGAGGGTGATCACTTAAAAAGCTGCAAATTCTGTTAGTTTCTGGATGCCGTAGTTTGCGCGTGTTATTTCTTCGTTGTAATTTGTGTGTCATGTGCCGTAGTTCTGTACTTTCGAAAGGTACTTGTGGTAAAACGGAACGCATTTGTGGTAAGTAACTAATGGTATCTTTTTATTTATAACAATCAATACGGTAAGCAACTGGTGTTTTCTAAACAATGGGAAAGCAAACTCGAAACAAATTCGTTTTATTTGTACTCGGAGAAGAAAATATTGCTAGATTTTGAGCACGTGCAACGAATTATTTCTACGCTGTGTCGGAAAGAAGTTCCCTTTCATGGGCGAAAGATTGAGCGCGTACACTTGCTGAGTTCTCCGCCACAAATCCGAGTTGTGTTGGCAGCAAGGCAAGCCTGCGATGACAATTTTCTTTGCAGCAAGGCAAGGCTGAAATAATTTTTTTCCCCCCAGTACATTCGCATCCTGGCAAGATTTGTTCCTCACTTGGAACCACTAAGCACCTTGGTTCGCCTGCCATTATCCCATCCGTTCGACTCCCTTCGAGGTACACAGATACTGTCTCGTTTCAGAAGGCTCTAGTGATTATAACACCTCTGTCCATGAGACTGAATATTGTAAGCGGGAAGGAGAAATATCTTCATGTCGCGCGTTCTGTGGCGAGGCTGGCTTGAAACTATGACAAGTGCTTTGAACGCCATGGGTGGTTGGTCCTTTTAGTACACCTTGCTAACATATCGACAAATTCACCGGGCAACGCCTAGTGATGAAGGCTTTAGCTTAAAACACCGAAAGACCTTATTTGGTAGCCCATTTGTTTCCATATGCAAAATATTAATGTGTGCTAGTGCGTACAAATATTTTCAGTGAAGCCGCCGCGGTGGCTCAGTGGTTATGGTGCTCGGCTGCTGACCCGAAAGACGCGGGTTCGATCCCGGCCGCGGCGGTTGAATTTCTTTGGAGGAGAAATTCTAGAGGCCCGCGTACTGTGCGATGTCAGTGCTCGTTAAAGAACCCTAGCTGGTCGAAATTTCCGGATGCCTCCACTACGGCGTCTCTCATAGCCTTAGTCGCTTCGGGACGTTAAACCCCATAAACCAAACCAAACCAAATATTTTCAGTGCAGTTACTAGACCAAGCTGCAGCGGTCTAGTCGGCTCCGTACCACAGGATGACAAAAGCACTCCATCATCCACGGTGCTTAGTGCTATGGCGTTTGGCAGCTGCGCCCAAGGTCCGCATATCGAATCCCGGTCGGGGATGCCGCATTTTGGCGGAAGTAACATGAAACATTACCCGCATGGTCAGCGTGCTGTACATAACCCTTCATGTGGCCTTAATTATACTAGAGTGCTCCACTACAGCGTGATTCATAGCTACGAGCTGTTCTAGAACGATAATACTCATATACACAAAAACAGAGCTGCTGAGCGGATGTGAGTCTGAAATGCTCTTGACTACGCTTACGCTTTTTCGGTAGCCGTCTTTCGTCTCTTACACATATTCGATTGGAGGTTCCTGAGATGACAAGTTCGGTCCATGTACACTTCGGCTTTGGAGCGTTAGCTGTTATTAAAGATTTCCTCAGCTTCGTGCCGTCGCCGTCGTCGGTGTCCGCAGCGCAACTTACCATTGGCCCCCTGCCTGGATTGCAGAGGAGGAATCTTCTTTCCACTTTTAGGGGAGGGGAGTAAGAGAAAAGAAGGAGAGAGGGTGCAAGACTAAGGGTGGCATAGTGATGAGAGAAAATGCCTCCTTCAGTTTTGATTCAGAAGGAAGAGGGAAGGGGACCTAGTGACTTAGGTGTCTGCCTCGTTTTCAGGATGTGGTTGGTTTGAAACCAATATAAACCCACTGGAGGATGTCAATGGAGTCCTCGGAAAGTGCGCATTCACCTTCGGTTTTATAACTTCGAGAGAAAAAAAAAGCACTCATCAGAACGCGGCAATTTTTCAAATTCGATACACTGCTCTCCATCGATTATGCATTCATACACTCCCATATTGGTTGCTGTACATAGAAGCCATTTTTCCAGACCAGTTTCCATAGATGATAATGATTATGATGTGCTAAGGTAGAGAATCAAGCGCTTAGAATCATCACTTTTTCTGCATTCAACCATGCATCAACGCCGTTGTTCCATTAACAGCATATCCTGCCCTTTGTGAGACTACACGAATTTGAGATGCTAGTTTTCCTTTTTAAAGTCGTCAATGTATACATTTCTCTGAGTTGCTACACTGAATATTACGTCACTACTAATCATGTGACATGTTTTGCTTGGTCGTATAATTCCTTATTTCCAAAAGCACGGCATATTTATGGCTATCAAACGACTTCGTTTTTTACCACTTCCGCTTGGAATAACTTGCATTCTTCGTTGAAATCACCAATGCCGTTTATAAGCTCAAAAAGTGTTAGAAAGGAAGATATTGGAGTCGTTGATATTTAATATAGTTTTTTCCTTAGCCATTTTGTATCACATCCTGTTACTATATATTTTACTTTTGTTCCTGGTTTCCTTTTTTTAATTCTTTTCCTTTGCACTTCAAATCGCTGTGGATTATCTGGCTTATTGTATTTATTCATGTAATAATGGGAGGCCTTTGGGAGGTTCATCTTTTGGGCTTCCTGCTCTTTTTAACTCATAACTATGTAATGTACTGCAAATACAAAAAAATGGTAAAAAGTATTTGCTGGCACACCAAATCTAACGCTCAACCATTAGCGCTGCGCAACCCTAACCACCTGCGATTTTTTTTAATTTCGCCAAAAGTCACTCAACTCGCTCTGCCTTCTTCCCGTCCCTTAATCGTTCACCAATGTCTTTCATTTATCTTCAGATTCCTTGCCGTAACACTCACTTCTAGCCTGTCATTTTTTTGCTTAAATAATGGTGTCAATGAACATGAGGTGCTTAGTAATGCAGGACAATAAATTTACTTCAATGCGTCACTTGGCCGAGGCTCTCAAATGCAGCCGACAAAGTTCAATACGCGTCCTCAGTCTCGGGCAATCCGGGCATCAGCTTGTCCTTAGCCATTTTGTATCGCATTGGGTAACTACATATTTTACTTTCGTTGTGTGTTACTTTTTTCCCTCTTTCGCGGGTGACCGCAGCTTGCGCCGTGCATAGTTTCTGTAAGTTAAATGTCGATCCATTCAGCTTCCTTTGCACTCACAACGATTATTGCGAAAAATATTCCATCTCTTGATGCCGCCAAAGGGAATCTCGAAATATTACGTATGCGTATACCGCGTATATTTTGTATGCTACGTGAATTCTACAAACTTGCTTTTTCACTTTTGTAAACGGCATTATCGTTGTTGTAAAATTCAACAGTACTGCGCCAGCAACGAACACGCTTCCGAATTCTTATTTTAATAAAGCTATCAAGCAAAGAAACTTCATTTCGGGAAAGCAAGTGTATTCTTAAAAGGACGTGTTTCGCGAACTTCCCTCTGTAAAGCCTTCAGGCAGTGCGGGGTGATTCTTCAATAAAGAATAGATCCAGTACCCTCGGCTAAAGTTGCGAAATTATGAAAGATTGTTACAGTCATACACACAATTACAGCCTTTTAGAAAAAAGATGTGCAAAGCGCAAGATTGAACGGCTCATCTCTTTCTACGAGGCTTTTGCAATTTTGAATTCCAGCTTCGATGAGCGCGGGCACCCTAAAATATGCATATGACTACTCGGAAGTCGATAAAACAGATTGTTCCGGGAGGGATATGAGCTGTAGAATTTTCGAATTGGAAAACACAAGCGGATTAGTTGATCTTGCTACACGGCCGTTAGTGGAAACTGACGACGACCTCTTGGGCTCTTGTCATGATCTGTACTTGTGCTTCCAGGTCAGAGCTGAGCAGCAGAAGCTATTGGATTAAACTTTCCAAAAAAAATGGGGGTTAGTAAAGAAGCTTGAAGGGAACAGATTTAATCTCGATGGGCGCTCCAAAGATAAGCCACTGGAAACTAATTTTTTTCCGATCTTTCCTTACCTGTGAAGCTTAGGCGTGACCTTTAAAGGGACGGCAGCGCGTAATACTTATTCAATAACTGCGTAAGCGCTTACTGTGCCTATAAAGAACGCATCCTAATCTAATGAGTATGCTGTGCCGAACTTTCAGTGATATACGAGGTTGAAAAGCCGCTCTGGGTTACGAGTAGTGCCCAGTTGCGTAGCGTGTTACGCAAGCATTGACGTCGGCAACAAATTAAATAACTCGTGCTACTAAGGAACAAAGTATGTTTTACATCACGCTTTGATTAGCGCACCAGAATTAAGAAGTTTGGACGTCGTGAAAACGAAAAATGCAGGTTTTAAACAAAAAGAGCACGACGCTTTGCTGAGCGAATTTATAATGTTGAGCTGACTTTCACAATTTATTTTGGGAATTCCCTTGAGAATACTCGGCCGGATATCGCAACCTTCCATCTTTGAACTAAGCCCCATTTATTTATTTAATCTTTGCAGTTGCCGGATTTAGGATGTCCAGCGTAGACAGGACAACCGGGAGTAACTGTCGGGACAAGGTTGAGCTGACACTAGCCTTAGGTGTGTAAAACGAAATGCGTAAGAGATGCAAACTTGTGCCAGTTATTTGCGTGTTTGTCTTTAGTATTCCTTTATCAAGCGGATTCTGAGCGATTTCCGCTGGAAACGAGATTCTTACCGACTTTTCTGTTAGCAGGTTGCCTAAGAGAGTGATGGCGGCCGGCTTTTGGTTTGATTTCTATTTGAAGAAAATGGTGGAAACTGGGGCAAAAGCTGCATAAAGCAGCTTGAAAGGCCCTCAGTCCCATCGGTCATCGGTTCTCTAAATAGGTATGGAAGCGCGGAAGTCAGCATTGAAAATGAAGATCTAATAGTACTTGGCAAATCCCTGCAGATTTGACGACATTGGTCTCGTCGAGAACAGCGACAAAAGTTAGAATATAATATCAAAAAAAGTTGGAGGCTTATCAAGGTTAAGCCCAGTGGATGCGAAGCAGCCTTCGTTTTGCACTCTTATTATTAACGTCCTTAGCGTTTGGAGGCATCTTGACCGCATACACGCCCGGCGCAAAGACGCTGGCGCGGTTGCGGGCACAGAACAGACACTGACGCGACGGCGGGCGCGCGCCGCTTCATCCCTGGCGGGACGTCACATATCACGTGATGCAGCGATGGTGGCGCCGCCGCTGCGTCGCGCGCGCCGGCGCGAACCGAAGCGTGGAGGCCTCCGCCGGGCGACGTCCGACGGCGCGATATGATAGGGTGCCTCGATGCCAGCGCCGCAGCGCTGGGCATCGAGGCACCCTACGATATGAGGCATGGAGGAAAAAAAACTGAGGACAGGGAGCGTCCGGCGACGACCTTGAAGCCTAGTCTTAACAAGTAAAGATATAACAAAAAAAAGAGTGTGTCCCCCCGTGATCGCACCACGTGATAGCGTGCGGTAAAGTCTAGCCCCGCTGCGCGCGCGCGTGCGCCGATTAGCGCGGCAGACTAACTGTAGAACAACTTCCTTGCTGCAGACGCCCGCGCCGCGGGTCGCGCATACGCGCGCACTAAAACATACCGGAATCAAAACATAAAGGACCGGCTCGGAGAGCGAAAAACTGAGGGAGAAAACGACTTCAAAACACTCGGCTTGCGAACGCTGGCCGCGTGACGTCATGCTCCCTCCTTAAGTTTTTTTTCCTCCATGATATGAGGCCCCATCTACAGCCGGTGTGACGTCATCACGTGACGTCACACCATGTGATCTCACTTCAAGGTCAATGGTGGCCACCGCCGGGCGTCGCGCGAAGGCCCGAAACCTACGTTAATATGCTTCGCATAATAAATGAAAATAAAAATGCAGGAATTTTGTTTACCTCTGCAGGAAAAAAGTGCCCAAAATAGGCATTTTTCGATCAAAGTAAGGAAGTTTTTGTTTAGGCTACGACACATCACTGACGCACCGGCCGTCGGGCGCACGATAACACTTGACGTTGTTTTCGCATCGACGTCGTGTCACTGTCGTTGCCCGTGTGCGTAGAGACCGTCTAGGATATTACTCAGGCACGCACATGAGAAGTTCAGGCGCCTCGGGGCTTTAAAGCAGTCCATCACTGCAGACGTTGATAGGAAAACCAAGTCTGGATTGTAGAAAAGTGGGCGTCATATGCAAGTCGTGGGAGTGGTGGCGGAAAATTCTTACGGGACGGTTCTTGTGGCCAACGGCAAGTGGGAACTAAAGTCGCTCTGTCGGCGGCCGTTGGGTATATATGTCCTGCCTATTAAAGACTTTTCCGTTTAGTTTTCTCTTTTTCCTGCACAACATTCGCGTTCTTGTCCAAACTGTATGTGAAATGAGGGAGCTAACCTAACTTTTTGGAAAAAACATTTCGGCATTCCTTTAAAGGGGCCCAGAAACAAAATCTTAGTTGACTGTTTTGCCTGTTGATCGCATACAGTGAGTTACAATGTTGCAATTAGCTTCAGTAATACCGCGTATATTCCGTTTTTTAATATTTTAATATCCTCCCAAAAGCAAAATCATGGCTCTGATGGTGTCCCCATACAGTGGCGGGTTTCAGCAGCGGATATGACATCACCTGGCGCGAGCTTGATGATTGGACAAACAGTAAATATACTGCAAATTGTGTGAATAAATAGAGACACATTTTGCCACCTGTCGGCGTTTTCTATTAGATCATCAAAAACAACTTGTTCGTCTTAGATAAAAGCCCTGCAAAGCAAGTAAAATAAAAATACACCACCAGGGGCTCTGGCGTTCTGTCAAGAACGAGTTACAGAGAGCAGACAACCATGGAGTGCAAACTTCCGCAACGTGCTCTGGCAGGCTGTTTTGATTGGTTGCGCCAGGTGCCGTCATCGGGAGAGCGAAATAGGAGTGGGAAGCCCCGCCAAAATCGAGTTGAGGGCAGCGTTTTGTTTGCTTGTATTTTCGAATTTCTTCTTTGAATAACTCTCGTTCCTGTGCATCGATTTCTGTAATTCTTTTTATGTCAGCATCTGTGTGACATAAAGAATCCACTTTAAGTATAGCCGGTATCTCCCCGCATCTCCGGCTGTTTTTTGATGTAAAACTTATAATGCCGTTTTTTATCTTGTTAAAAATTACTTCCGCTAAGTTAGCTAGCCATGTGATTTTTTTTTCAGGCGTACATTTCAAAACTTGGCTGTTTCAGTGGCCACTGTTCAAAACATTTCTAGAACGCTGAATTCTTGACGTCGTACATTAAACTGCCTGCGTCAATCTTTAAAAATATTCAGGTTTGTGTTCGGTCTCCTCACACGTTTTATGGCAGGACGCATAATTCTGAGGCACTAATCAGTCATTCGGGGTACGCACCAGTGCGTTTTAGAAGTGTTTGCGGCGCATATAACCGCAGCGTCCCGCGAATAATCACTCTGGCCACCGAAGTTTCAGCTTCTGCTTGTTGTTCCAGCTGTTTTAAACTAGCACATCTCAGAATTTTAAAAGCCTTTTCTCGCGGTGTTGAGATTGAACACGTTAGGAATGTGATGGGACAGTGAGAACGTTCGGGAAGCTGTTGTTGTTGTTGCGACTGAGAGAAGAATGAAAAGGAAAGTGCACGGGCCTGCCAACTGGCTCCAGCCGAGCCACCACCGCTGCCACGTGTAGACAGAGGAGACTTAAAAGATCAGAGGAAAGAGAAAAAAGGAAAGAAAAGAAAAGACGCGCGTCGCAGCAACAACAGCGTCCGCCGAAGCGGACGCTGGCTGAAAAAATGCAGGGGGCACTTTGACTGTCTAAAGTGGGTAGAGGCGGAAGCGTTTTCCGCACCACCTTCGCTGTTTCTGTGGCACTGGTGGCGTCACATGTAATTGAGTACTAATTACTAAGTGATGAGAAATCATTAATTAATGGTTAATTACTGATTAATGCCTGAATACTAATTAACTGCTAATTAATTACTCTTAAGCTTCGCCTTTAGGAGTGGAACGCGACAGCGCGTTGTAGCGCTGCCAGAGAGTCCACGGAACGCCACCCCCCGTTCGGCGCGATGCCTTGCCCTATGAACGCAACGCTTTTTGAGGAAAGGAAATGGCGCAGTAATTCTCTGTCATCTCGGTGGACACCTGAACCGCACCGTAGAGGAAGGGAGGAAGTGGGAGTGAAAGAAGATAGATAAAGAGGATCCGTAATGAAGAAAATGAAAATTGTATTTGAGGAAATGAAATTACGCAGTAACTGTGTCACAAAATTCAGGGGGCACTTTTTTGACCTAAAGTGTGGTCACTGATGTGTGGTTAAGATGTTAAGCTTCGCCCTTAAGAGTGGAACGCGACAGCGTCTTGCAACGCTGCCAAGGAGTCCATAGAACGCCATCGCCCATTCGGTTCTACGCCTCGCTCGTCGGTAAATTGGTTTTTGAGGAAAGGAAATGTATCTGTCTCTCATTTGCCGGTGGACACCTAAACCTCGCCGGAAGGGAATGGAGGAGGATGAGAGTGAGTGAAGACACCGTATTCACTAGACGCGCCTTTGTTCATTCCAAACCATCGAGCTGGCATGGCGGCTTCTGAGGTGCTCATCATGCTGCCTGCAAAGAGCTACAAGTGAAAGGGCGCCGGTGCATTATTTTCGACCCTGAAGATCAGCAGGTAAAGCAGCGCCTGCATTGGATGCTGCACGGTGTGGCGGACGACGACATCCGGACTGCTTTCGCGGCGTTCGGCAACGTGACGGAGGTGACGCGGGAGCGTTGGCGTGTCCAAGGCTTGAAGGAGAAAGGCTCGACCACCAGGACCGTGCTACTGAAGTTGAAGCCGGGAATTAAGGTGGATGATTTGCCACACCAGGTCCGAGTAGCCGGTGAACTGGCCCTCGTTGTTGTCCCTGGGCGACCGATGCAGTGCCTGCGTTGCCACGGCACGGGTCACGTTCGCCGCGACTGCAAAGTGCCCAGGTGTTCCCTGTGCAGGCGCTACGGACACGCGGACGCGGACTGCGTCCGTACCTACGCGTCAGCTACCGGGCTCGGAAAGGCGAACGACACTGCGAAACTCATGGACATCGCTGAGGCGGAGGAAGCAGCCACTGGTACGGACGAGGCGGGCAAGTCGGCTTCCACACTTGCGACGTCAGGGACTCCCAGTGACGACACCAAAGCGGCCGACGAACCAGAGAGCCAACAGCCGACGGGAGGCTCCCTCGGCGTCTCTAACGAGACGCCAGAGAACGGGGCGTGCCCATCAGAGCCCGTAGTCGTCGAGGGAAAGGACCTGAACGAGGACCACCACGAGAATACCGGCGCCCGCACAACAAGCGTCTCGCCCCCCCTTAACACCCCGGCGAAGCGTTCCCATGACCAGGCCAGCCCTGAAGGGGACAAAGTGGTAGCACCCGGCGTCGAGGAGCCCCCTGCAAAGACGACTCAAGCCCGGCGTTCGTCGTTACGGCCACGCCCAAACCATGCGGCTGACAAACGGTACTCCTCCGCAGGCAAGGTACTACTCGAGCAGACTGATGTTCTTGCGCCGGATGATACCGGCGGCAACAGTGGCGTCTAGCGGCGCGCTAGACGTGGAAGGTAAGCACCATGCTGTTGGTTCCTTCCTCTTGTGTAAAAATGGCTCCCGCCTCCGCCTTTAGAGTCGCTACATTGAATGTGAGGGGCCTGGCGGCAAGGAAAAAACAAGGTCAGGTGTACCGACTTCTTACGGAGCGCGAGATAGATGTATTGGCCGTGCAGGAGACGAAAGTGGACGGCAACGAAGGAACCGACAGCATGGTGCGACGTTTCACGACTAGATTTTATGCTGTCGTCAGTCAAGCAGTGGGAACATCGGCTGGCTGCGTGCTTTTTGTAAAGAAGATGCCGGGGCTAGAGGTGCAGGCTTATTTTTCGTGTGTGTATGGCCGGTGTATTGTGCTTGATTTTTGTCTGAACGGCAGTGAGTGGCGCATTGTTACTGTGTACGCGCCGAATGTGGTTGAGGAAAGGGTTGCCTTTTTCCAAAGCCTCCAAGAGCGCCTTTGTACAGAGAGGAGGCTCATTGTATTAGGCGACTTCAATTGTGTTCTTAACGCGCGCGATAGGTCAAGCATCCGGGGGTTTCGAGACAGGAGCACTGAAGTGTTGATGCGAATGATCGAGAACGGAAACCTTGAGGATGTGGCTGAGCTTATTGAGGGTGCGCGGACAGTGCAGTTCACTCATTTCCAGGGCTCAAACCATGCACGGCTGGACCGCATTTACGCATCAGTCGACCTTGCCCCTGTTTGCAACCATTATGAAGTTGTGGGAGTCTCCTTCTCGGACCACTGTTTAGTTGAGTGCTGCCTGGGAAGTGTGAACCGAAGCAAGGCATTTTCGTGGGAAATGTGGAAGCTAAACAACACGCTTCTTCAAGACGAAATCTACTGCAGAGCAGTAAAGGACGAAATAGGTAAAATAAACCCGCACAAGAACCTGAAGATTTGGCAACAGTGGGAGCTAAGTAAAGAATCTTTAAAAATCAAAGCAATAGAAAGGGCGACATGTATCCGTTATAAGGAAAAACAAGGCGAAGCTGAGCTAAGGGCACTGCTTCAAACACTGATGAAGCAGGAATGCAAAGAGCCTGGGAAATGGATAGAAGATGTCAGGAAAACAAAACAAAAGATAGAGCTTATGGAAGAACGGCGTTATCGCGGAGCACTAGTGAGTGCAAGGGCGGAAGACACAGCTGCTGGCGAAGCGCCATCGAAACGGGCTCTTGGTCTAGAAAAAGCGCGCGCTGAAAGAAATCACATCGATAAAATAGAATGGGGGGGGGGGGGGGGGTATCTTATCGGCAGACACTGACCACATCAAAGAAGCCTTTAATGAATACTACCAGAGGCTTTTTTCATCGACTCCTGTAGACGCAGTAGCCTTTACGCATCAGTTTCTTGGTGCAATGCCACGGCTTGACGAAGAAAGCAAAAAGAAAATGGAACTAACAATAACTCACAGCGAGGTAGAGCACGCGATAGATCAGTTAAACCTAGGAAAATCACCAGGACCAGATGGATTCAGTGCGGCATTTTATAAAGAATTTAAGCACGAAATTGCCCCAGTGCTGTGTACAATTTTCAATGAAGCCTATAAAATAAACGTATTGCCTCCGTCTTTTGGGACCTCCTATACAGTGCTCATACCTAAAACGGATGATATAGAGAAATTACAATTGGTTACAGCATATCGACCCATAGCACTCACTAATGTGGACTACAAAATTTTTATGAAGGTATTGGCGCGTAGACTGCAGACAGTGATATCGGATATTGTTGGACCCCACCAGACATGTGGAATCAAAGGGCGCTCAATTTTTTCCAACATTCACAAAGCGCGCAGTGTGCTTGAAAGCTGTGATGACATCAATGGGCGAGTAGCGATGCTTCAGATTGATCTTGAAAAGGCATTTGATTGTGTTTCTCATGAAATTTTGTTTGCCGTTTTAGACCATGTGAACGTTGGTTCAGTTATCCGTAAGGGTGTAGCCCTGGCGTATCGAAACTGCACGACGAGGCTGATTGTTAACAAGAGTTTGGGGGCCCCCATTAGCGTGCAGCGTTCGGTGCGTCAGGGCTGCCCCCTCAGCCCTCTCTTGTTTTGTATTTACATCGAAACGCTGTGCATGAAAATCATAGAAAACAATAGTATTAATGGCTTCAGGTTACAAGCAGCTGAAGTAAAGCTGCTGGCCTATGCAGATGACGTTGCAGTATTTACGGTTGATCAGGGGAGCATAAGTGAAGCTGTCGGGTGTGTACGCGCGTTCAGCGCGGTCACAGGTAGCGGTGTTAACTGGTCCAAGTGCCTTGGGGCTCTGGCATGGATGGTGGCCATCCCACCCGGACCATTTCGCCAACGTACCGTGGGCGACGACCCCGGGCAAGTATTTGGGCGTTCCGCTCAATGCTTATCGCGATAGCGAGGACTATTGGAAAGAGCAAACTAAAGACGCACGTGACCGAGCTGGGAAATGGAAAGGCACCAACCTTTCAATTTTCGCCAGATCTACAGTCTGCAATCTTTTTTTTATTAGCAAACTCTGGTATGTGATGCAGGTTTTGCATTGCTCGCGTGTGAACGTTCAGAAGCTACACAGGATTTTTACAGTTTTCATATGGGCGTCCGAATGGGAACTTTGTAGCAGAACGAAGCTGTTCCGGCGGGTAAAAGACGGGGGGCTAGGGCTAGGGCACCTCTTTTTAAGGCAGCTGGTGAACCGTTTTTTGTTTTTTCGCGACGTCACAGACCCGTTCTTGCGTACCGTGTGCCAAGTGAAGCTGCGGCGATTGCTGCCGGAGTTTGTGGTATCCACAGAAGAGCTCTCTGGTGGAACTTTTGGTTACTACAAAGAGATTGTAGCAAGCGTTCGGTTTCTTTCGGCACGTTTTTCCACCGATTATTTGTGGAAAAGCAAAAGGAAAACGTTGTACAATGATCTTTGTGATATTGTTTTCCCAGAGCCCATGTACAGGGCCTTGTACAGTGGAGGCCCGGGAGGGGATGTTTTAAAAAGGGTGAAGAAAATGCAGGTGCCACCAGGAGTAAAGACTTTCTTTTTTAAATTGCACACCGGGACGTTACCAGTTAAAAAGTTTCTAGAAGGAAAGGATTTCTTTTTACCGTGGGGATCGAGCTGCTTAATTTGTAAACAGCCTGAAACAATAGACCATGTTTTTTTGCATTGCTGGGAAGGGGTTTATTTTTGGGACGTGTTACAAAGGACCATAAAGAAAGAGCTACCACTTGACGCGCACGGAATTCGCTATTTAAGCACTGATAATGAGGATGGGGCACCTTTTGATCTCATAATGCTCTTGGGCCTCCACTGTATATGGCGCTCCAGAATGGCAGGCTACCATTGTGACAAAGACGCACGACCGGCCCGAATTTATTTTCGGGAAAGCGTGGACTGGTTTCTTGCAATCCAAAAAGCAGCTGCGGAGCCTCCCGAGTGGCTCTCAAGACTAGAGCCGTTGTGTATGTTGCGGGAATTTTAAGCTGACGAAGCCAGTCTCGTGCTGGCTGACCACGACAGTGTCGTATGTATATAGCGTTGTGTGTATTTTTGTTGTGAAATGTCATGAGCCAAAGACAGGCAATAAAGAAAAAAAAAAGCTGGCATGGCGGAGTGGGTAGCATGCTCGTCTCTCACGCCGAAGACCGGGGTTCGATTCCTGAGCTCGACCGATTTCTTAATCGGTTTTATTTATTTGTATGGCCTGACTAGTAAAGCTAATTTGGCTATTTCGGTAATTAAGCAATTAACTAAGCTCAGTCCCACTTACTTGGAGCATCACTATACGATCCCTTCAATTGGTTGCATGGTTACTAGCCAAAGTACAATTGGCCCCGTTTGAAATTCGCGCACTGTGACGTCACGACCGTTTCCACCAATTGAAAAGCGTGACATTTTCTGTCGACAACTGCTGCTTACAACGATGAGACATTAAAGGCTTCCGCCTTAAAAATCAGGTAAGCGGCCGTAGCCGCGCTTCGTCACCACCTCGTTCGGGAAAGACCGCTCTGTAACACCGCTGAAAATTCAAACTAAGGTACGCAAATGTCTGGGCCTGTGCGTGTGCTGATTCCGTAATCCCTTGAAGTTAACTTCCGTCGTGGTTTCTGGAGAACGTGTGTGTGCTACGGTTCTCTACCATAATTGGCTTGCGTGGTGAGGAAAGGGGTTGCTTTGGCGCCGACTCGTCTCTCCGCTCCAATACACAAGTAGAATTTTCCTTAAACTACCTCGATAGTCGTGTCACTGGGTAGTGCGCATGACAGGCAACACTTCTTCCTGTGTGTCCCGCCGCAGCTTTTGCGCCGGCTTTATGGGCAGTCCTGCGATGAGCACTTCCCTCCGGCATGAGAAATCCTGTGCATCAGCGGACTTGTTGGTTAAACATGTTTGTCTGCTAATGAATACTCTGCTCTTAAGAGAAAGTACATTCGTATTCGATTAATCGCTAAAAGCCAATGCACACCTTGCTGCAGTGTTGGAAGCTATGTCGACTCATTCTAATAGATATCACTGTAAAAAAAAGATGCCCAGGCTTAGCTTGGTTAAGCCAAGAATGCGTTGCATATTGCGCGGTCTTTTTGAGCGAGGTATTGCTTGGCGGCACTCGATTTTCTCAGCAGCTTTTCACTCCGTGACGTATGGATGGATGGATGGATAGGAGCGCCCCCTTTGAAACGGGGCGGTGGCTCAGCCGTTATTTTTTTTGTTTTTCCTTTTTTTCTTTTTTTACTTAGTTTTTAATTATCACCAAGAATCGCCATCATCTTTACCTACGGTTTTTCCTCCGGCTGTCGTGACGTCACGTCACGTGGTTTGGTGGCTGCCCGGCCGCGCCCAAGGGCTGAACTGAGTGATTGCAATATGCTACGCATAAAACGCTTTGTGTGATCGACTGCAGAGGTTTGCCTTCTTTTCGCAGCTTTGTAACTTGCGGCTTCTAATTTCTTGTGTTATTCCGCCGTAGTATAGTTATTTTTAGAAATCTTGCGCCTAGTCAAATTGCCTTTGTTCCACTCTTCTCTCTCATTTTATCTTAATGCAGCGATAGGGATTTCGGAACCAGTCAAACTGCCTTTGACAGTTTTCCCCGTCTTTCCTCACATTCAGTAAAGTTGCAGTGTTTGTAATAAGCGAGTAATTACTCATTGACATCCACCCGAGCGCTGCCATACGGCTACAGAGGAAAGCTAAACAGCTTTCTCAGAAACTTCGTAGTTAAAGAAAAATTCGTCCTGACTCGGGGTTCGAACCCGGGACCACTGCTTCACCCCAGCAGTAACTCTACCAATTCAGCGAACCGGGACGACAAGCTTATGGTAGGGCTAGAGTGAATTGACCAACACTGTTCCCACTTCGAGTTATTGTTCAATTCGCTCTCGCCCTACCATAAGCTTGTCGTCCCGGTTAGCTCAATTGGTAGAGCGACTGCTCCGGTGAAGCGGTGGTCCCGGGTTTGAACCCCAGACCAGGACAAATTTTTCTTTAACTACGGAGTTTCGTAACCGTTTGGGTGCGCTTGGGTGGATGTCAATGAGTAATTACTCCATTATTGCAAATTTACTCCACCTTGGGGGATTCCCCTAAACATTTGACCAACATTGCAGCGTTTGTTAGAAATTTTCATCTGAGCGAAATGGCTTTTCACCACCTTGCTTCCGGTCTCCAGTCATATTCAACAATACACGGGTGCTTTTCATACCCAGCAATTGAGAGTTTATGAACGCAATTTTTTTATATATTGCATCATTTAGCAATAACAATAAATATATCTGCAGACCTCCCATCGGCAGACTTGCATTTTTTGCTGTTCACGTTTTAGCTATCGTCAAAAACGTTCCCTATTGGTTTTCTATGGCAGTTATAACTGCGTGATGCGAGTGATGGAAAAACAGAAAATTTTCTGCGCAATGTATGAATGGACCATTAGCTTAATACTTCCACAATAGTACCTTACAATACTCCAGTATTCATAATTTTTTACCTTACAATGCTCGGCACGTAGGAGTCTTTAGGTTCTCTCTTTCCCTTCTCTCTCTTTCAGCAACACTGGTCCCCTTTTCTCTCTTGTCCTTTCCAACAGCATTTACTTTTAGATATCTTTGTGTTACTCGAATTGCCTTTGAGCAGCATTCGTTCCTCTTGCTCCATGTCCCGTTATGCTGCAGTCACAGTCAGTGATCTTGGCTATCGTCGCGTTGCCAATGAGGTGTTCTTTTCCCGTGTCTCGTCCAAGTTCGTTCATTCTTTTTTTATTTTCAAGTAGCACATTTTCACGTACGTGGCTTCAAAGATGGTTTCTCCAGTTTACATAAATTGTATTCGTCCGAAGTGGAATCTGATGGTCTTGTGTTTGATTAATATTAACAAGATAGATGGTTATTGGTTGGTTGGTTTATTGGCTTATTTGGGTTTAACATCCCCAATCAACTCAGGCTATGAGAGACGCCGTAGTGAAGGGCTCGGGAAATTTCGACCACCTGGGGTTCTTTAACATGCAGTGACATCGTACAGCCCACGGGCCTGTAGAATTTCGCCTTCATCGAAATTCGGCCGCCACGGCTGGGATCCAACACGCGTCGTTCGATTGACAGGATAGAAGGCACGCGCTAACAGCAGGTTTCAATCCACTTGGCGTGACAGAGCCCTGTTCTCTCTCTAACTAAATACAAGAAAAGATGCTTGGCGCAGTCTAGGGCGCTTATTTCTTACGTTTGCCAATTGCAGCTGTTATACTTTAGATTTACATGCTTTTTGCGCATCTAGCATGGATGATTCTCCGACAGCAGGATAGGTAATTGGCTGTGCTCCTCTACCAGGCATGTAATTAGAGTCCATTGTTCGTACTCTCCCAAAGCAGCGACTCAGCGCCGTGATCTTCCTTAATGAGATTCCCCCGACACACCGGTAGCGAGCGCTTTGTCGCGTTCAGCACATGTGGGTCTCAAAGGGAACTTCGAATGCTTCGGAGCTGCGTCCTTTTATGGCACACCCTGGTTCTCCAGCGGTTTTCTGACAGCGTTGCCCCGGTGCCTAATCTAGAGTTTCAAGAGTTGATGTGCGTGCGCATGCAATATCTCCTAACTTCGCAACTTCATTTGTATTCGCGAATAATGTTCTGCTCAAGAGAATTCACGGCTTGGAAAACAGTGTGCGCAACACTTCATGCGCTGCTTCGGCGAGAGCCGACGCGGAGAAAACTGCCAACGTCGTTTATTTGAATACCAGTCGACAATTTTGCTTCAAGTATTGACAAAAACAGTAGAGGCGAACAACTGTTACAGAAGAAAAAAAGAAGGTCGTATCATGCGCGCGACATCTGAGCGTAACGCTAGTACGATGGATCGTTTCCGGTTGTTCCTAACTGGCTAACAGAAGCGCACCTAGGTACTTAGGCAGCGAATACAGAAAGATTTCAACTTTGCTGCAAACAGAGAGGGCGCAATTTTTGATTTCAAGAATTATACTGAACCACCTCTTTTATATAAATAAACAACACAAAATGAACAAGGGGAATTGGGAGCCTCAGGATAATTGCCGCGTTTCAAAATGCGGAAGGTTAATATTGTTTAACGAACGCATTGAACTTAAACCCTGCTTATATTGCGAAGAGCGCGGGCAACATAATCTTGGTCACCTTTCGTATTCAGATGCAGCGAAAAATAAGCCGTGATAAATGCGAAATTGCGTTGAAAAAACTTCTGTGAACAAAGGTTAAAACAGCAGCAACAGCTTGTACTCATATGTCGGGCAAGCGGCGCGAAGCGCGCCACAAAATTGCGCTAGCATGCAGTTCGGGCGCAATTCCATGGAGACTCCAGCCCTAGTCCGGTGTCTAGATTTCCGATAAAATTGGTACTGCACGCTTACACGACAAACGACAGAACGACAAAGCGCTTCTGTGCTGCACTGGAGCTTGATCAGGCTGTCGCGTACGTAAGTGGTTAACCTACCGCAAATTTGTAAGCCAAAGGCAATGGGAGCGACGGTGGCTGGTGCTTCTCTACTGGCTCAGCGTTGCTACATACCTTCCATGCCACCAAATGAAGAGCTAGGATGACAAGAAGTACTGTGAAAATTTGCAGCCTATCGTGTCAACGAGAGTGAGTGTAAGCATTAAAGGAAAGGCTTAGCATATTTTACGTCGGCTCACAGGTGGCGGTAGGCGCACTGTTTGAATAGCTGTCGCTCATGTCCCTTGGCTGACGGACCTGCCGCTGCCTTCGTTCGCTGCAGTTATTCGGTATGGACTGCGTGCGTCTCGTTCTTTTGCCGCGAAAAAGAGCTGAAGGCCATCTATGCTGAAACACTTACCGTACAATTCGCTCAGCCGAATCTGTGTGGTGTATAATGCATTTGCATTGTGTGGACGCGTATCGATCAGCCAGAGTTTAGAGAGGACAGCTCAAGGAGAGTACAGAGGAGGAGGAGAGAGAGAAATGAAGCAGCCCACGGTGAAGTGTGCCCGCACCGCCCTCAAAAGGTTGCTCCGAGAAACACAAAGCAAGCTCAAAAGCAGAGGTAGACAAACGATCAAGAAACAAACTTTACTATTAGCTCCTGGTCGTCAAAGAGGCGTAAAGTTAATAAAACTAAAATGCTCACTTAAATATTGCAGCCTTTAATAATGATATGTTACGAAGAAGACCTGGAAGCAAAGTCCAGTGGCAAGGCGCGACAGATCTCTCTGCGCCTGTCGCAGAAGGTGACGAGAGCGTGCTGCTGTAACCGCTCACAACGCTAGCCAAATCCCGAAGAGACTCTCACCGGCTCCACAGAGCTCCGCGTAACCGTCGAGGTGGCGCTCCCGTCGCTGCTCCCGATTCCCCCATGAGGGAGATTTGCTCCTCGCCCAGCCGGTGCTGTCCTGACGCGCGATGATGAAGATGGTCGGCCACGTCGAAACGAAGCGATGGGGGGGGGGGGGGGGGGGGGAACGTTTTCCACAAGTTAAAGCAATTCATAAATATTTTTATGCACTTCTTACTTCTTAATGCACTTAAGCTCTTCTTTTTGGACATCATTGTCATCATTGTCTCCAAACTGACGCTGCTTAATTGTATCATAGTTTGTGTGCCTGAACAAATGTGTGTGAGAGGGAGAGTGAAGTGGACGGAAAGGCAGGGAGGTTAACTAAGCGATGCCCAGTAGGCTACCCTACACTTGGGGAGGGGAACAAAGGGAAAAAAAGGAAAAAGAGCGGCAATGAAATGATTTCTTCAAGTGTCCATCGACTACTATCTCAAGGGGACAGGGGGCGCGCACTAAAAACTTAAAGATTAGAGACGGGAATACAACCTCTTGTCCTTTAAGAATCTTAGGAGTGCTTTCAACACATTCCTTCGTGTGGAAGGTTGTGTCCAAGGCCCCAGAATTATGTGAAGATTGCAATAATTAGACAAGATACCGGTATGGGCGGCTTCGTTAACCATGACTACTTCTGAAGACAGTTAGGAAAAAGGGCACATAAGGGCAGTTTAATAAAAAGAGCTTTTAAAGGGGTCATTTTTGAAGAGGGTGCATAACTCGCTCAATCACAGCACTGTTTTGTCATGAACACCAGAGCCAAAAACTACACTAAACAAAGCAGAGAACTGACCATTTAGCACAAAAGGTGCCGAGCCCTTTCCGGCAACATTTTCGTGCTCGCGCCTCGCCTTCGTCTGTTTAACGCACATGCGTAAGTCGGTTAGAGATGGCGATGAATTGACTCTTTCAGACGTCCTCCAGCACAACGGCGGCGTCCTTTAGCATTCTAGGCGTACCGCAAGTTTACTTAGAGTACGTTTGGGAGCCCCTTTATAGAAGAAAGCTAGAACGAAAGAATACGCTGATTGAATTGTTCCTAAATACAAGAAATTAAGTTGACCTTGGCACAACTGCGGCTCAGTTAGGCACGGTTGAATCAGCAGTGCTCATTGAAAATACTACGCTATATCCGACACACAGTCTCTGCATCACAATTTAGGTTAGCAAGCAAAATCTTTATTTGCATGATTGGCGCTTGTGGGTGGAAGTTTTCATCGGCGATTTCCTGTTTCACGCTGTTCAGCCATAAAAGCAAGAGAACCGGAATAGTTTTGATTCCAGATGCTACTTAAAAAAGCAGTTTAATAAATCGTGCTGTGAAGCACAGATGATGTGTTTTCAATGGTACAGCGGTGCAAAATAGTTTCTTTGAACGGTGCGCGATAAACAAAATGGCACAGTAATTTTTTTCCCATTTCTGTAGCAAGACATAATAGGGAAAAGTGTATGCTCCGTTGCTACGATTTTGTAAGCGGAAGCATCATGATACTTCACACTGAACACATGGGCTCAATTAAAGAGCAGAAACTTGTAAGAGACACCTGCATAAAAAGAAAAAAAACGGCGCTAAATGATTCGCTTTTTGTGCATTCTCATATACTGATCCATTCAGCTCTGCGCATTTCTGCGATGTTATTGCGAGTTTCACAAAGAATTTACAATTTGTGCGTTTGTCTATCTTTTTCGGCCATCATGTGCCAACTAACTATTCTCTTCAGCCCACTGAAGGAAAGCATATAATTCTGCCCACACACAAACACCTTATAGCTCGGTTCATAATAAATGGTAAATTTATTTTCTCAAATTAAAAACGGTATATTACAAGTGTAAACTTAGCAGAAGTGAGCAGTCCATCACCAGAGATTGGCGACCAAAAACCTCGTGGAAAGCACCTGCCGATTTTTAAATACACGGACCAGAATCTGTTAGTGTTCACACTGGAAAAACGATTGCTTGCGCCATTTGCAGCTAGGTGCCGCAATGCGTGAGCAGTGAAGCAGTGTTAATATAGGAAAGCCTTGCTTTTTAGAAGGAGAAGAAGGCGCTGAAAAAAATGGCTGAGGCTTAACTTGGTTAAGCCTGGAGAATGCGAAGCCTCATCGTGTCGCGTAATTTGGAGGCGCACAACCACAGCGACGGCGCGAGGTGGGCCCCCGTTTCTCCACTGTCGTGACGTCATCGAGTCACGTGGTGTGACGTCATGTATCACGTGATTTGGAAGCGCACAACCACAGCGACGGCGCGAGGTGGGCCCCCGTTTCTCCACTGTCGTGACGTCATCGTGTCACGTGGTGTGACGTCATGTATCACCTGATTTGGAGGCGCACAACCACAGCGACGGCGCGAGGTAGGCCCCCGTTTCTCTACTGTCGTGACGTCATCGTGTCACGTGGTGTGGCGTCATGTATCACGTGATTTGGAGGCGCATAACCACGGTGAAGGGCTGAAGTGGTAGCTAAAGTAGTATGCTTCGCATAAAATACTGTCATTTCTGGCAAGAAGAGTCAGCAAGGGAACATAAATCTCTGAGACCAAAAAACTGCATCGGCTGGAGAAACTATTCCCGAACATGATGCACTGCACGGACCTGAAAACGCTGTGCTTTGATAGAATGGTTACTGCACAACAGAAGTAGGCAGTGGAGACTACGAACTGCAGGCATCTTTCTCCAGTACTACCCGTTATTATCTGTGTTTGCTCAGCCGCTGCGAAAGCACTATAATCACCCCGAAGCTAAGCCTTGGTGCCCATGCTTTTTCACGGCCGCAATTCCTTTCGCTTAAGATATTTAATACTGAAGGGCTAGGACTGCGTATTGACTGTTTCTCTCCTTTCGTTGACTTTCCTGCGAAAAGTTTTATTTTTCCTAGGAACATTGCTGCAAAGCTGTCCAAGCAGTGAAACATCAACGAAGGCGTTTTATCGAGGCCAGTCAAGAGCTGACACTCATTTATGAGCATACGCACAAAAAGGTGACAACAGCGACTGCGCCGGAGACGACCACCACAACAGCAATTAAAGCAACAAAACTGCAAATGCAGCAAAAGCTATAGGAAAACTAAAAGCGACAACTGCACGAACATGAAAGGAGCTAAAAGGGTCACGCGCCGACTATGAACACTTTCTTAGGGTCGGCTTTGAAAATCGAATTGCTTATGCTAATAAAGAGCGCATTGCACAAAAGGTGTTTGAGCAGCGACATGAGCAAACAGTCTCTCCTGGGTGCGACGGCCATGGTTCACCTCTCGAGAGAAAGCCCTGAAGTAATGACCTCTAGTACGGTTCTTTGTTTATTTGCGGTCAAGAGAAGGCTCACATCCTTCATCCCCTGAAAAGGCCTTCACTGTTTATGGAGCGCGAAACGTTCTAGAAAGTCCTCTATCAGTGATCCGAAAGGTCAGGCTCCACTACTGCATTAACCACGATAAACGTTTACAAGTATCGAAATTGGTGAAAGAACAGCAAAGTCACCGCGCTTCATGTGGCCAGTCCAGTATCATCGCAACTCTGTGAATTTTTACCTCCCAGTTTACGCAAGGCCTCTGCCTGTCCAGCTCATCATCTTTTGTTTAAACGAGAGCTCGATTTCGTTAGATTTTCAAAAAAGCGTGAATTCAAATGGCACTAGTTATCCAAATCACCCAATCAGAATGAAACATGCAGTTAGCTCGCGTGTGAAAGACAATAGCAAATTTTGGCGCAAGAATGAATTTCGTTGTTCCTTCTACAAGGAAGTTGAAAACGTCTCATGGCTGTTATCCCAAAATAAGAAAATTGTGAAGAAAAGAAAAACTTTGCTTTTGGCTCTAACTTGTGGACAAATCATTATGAGAATGGGAGTCACCCGCCTGTGGAAAATTGTTAAGAAGAAAAGAAAAAACTGCTTTTGGCGCTTACTTGTGGGCAAGTCATTAGGAATTAGGAGTTATCCCGCCAGAAGAAATTGTTCAATGAAAAAAGAAAAACAGTGTTTTTGTCTTTTACTTACGGACAAATCGTTAGGAGAATGGGAGTCAACCGCCAGTGGAAAATTGAGAAGAAGAAAAGAGAAAACTGTGCTTTTGGCTCTTACTTGCGGGAAAATCATTAGAAGAATGGGAGTCATCCACCAGTGTAAAATTGTGAAGAAGAAAAGAGAAAACTTTGCTTTTAGCTCTGACTTGTAGACAAATCATTACGAAATAGGAGATGTGCCATCAGAGCAAAATTGTTCACTGAGAAAAGAAAAATGTGCTTTTGGCTCTAACTTGTGGACAAATCATTAGGCGAATGGGAGTCATCCGTCAGTTTAAAATTGTTAAGAAAAGAGAAATCTCTGCTTTTAGCTCTAACTTGTAGACAAATCATTACGAAATATGAGTTATCCCGACAGAGAAAAAATGTTCAATGAAAAAAGAAAAACTGTGCTTTTGGCTCTTACTTGCGGACAAATCATTAGGCGAATGGGAGTCATCCGTCAGTTTAACCCTTTCGGCCCTGGTGTCCTATAAAAAGGACACGAATCAAAACGGCTATAAGTCATGATTAAAATGCCCAATAATCTGAAACAAGAACTGAGCCGATTCCCGAGGCATCCCTATAAGCACAGACATCACTTTCTCCTTCGTCTTCCTCATCGTAGCGCCGAGAGTAAACAAACAAAATGGCGGAAGATGGGAACGGCGGCTGGAAATGTCAGTGCTATTTCGCCATTTTTTTGCTCCATACCTAAGAGCGTGTTCGCGATTAGAATTTTGCGGGTTGTTTCAAAGACACTAAAGGCCTTAACAGTTGCAGAACGTTTTCTGTGCGGTTAGTACATTTTTCACAGCACGCCGCAATATGTGTGTCCTATATATAGGACACCAGGCTTCAGTGGTTATAAACCACCGGCGCGTGTTGCATGCAAGTGCGGAACAATTTTTTGGTAATGTCTAATTTTTGTTTTTGTTTTATTGCAGAGCTAAACTGTGA
Organism: Amblyomma mixtum; assembly: GCF_055824585.1. Classification (NCBI taxonomy): domain Eukaryota; kingdom Metazoa; phylum Arthropoda; class Arachnida; order Ixodida; family Ixodidae; genus Amblyomma; species Amblyomma mixtum. The sequence continues at coordinate 82,092,899 of NC_143020.1, read as the reverse complement.
CCTTGCTCAACGGCAAAGCGGCCTCAATTAAGACATTTGCGTCTCGAGGATCCAGATGTCATGTTTGCTGCACTGAAGAATGGTTATGTGTCGGAGGTTGAAGACGCTGAGGAGGACGTGGATTTGGGCTCTCGGCTGCCTCCAGCGGTGATGAAGTTGACAAAGCAACACCGGAGGACAGGTCGTGGTGGAGGAGAGCTTTCAATAAGATAGCAGCCACGTATCACCCTCAATAATCTGGTGACGAGAATGAGAATGATCTTGATGGTCTACCGACCCCGTATGCGTATTTTTCTCGGTACGTGCCGAATAGTGTTTTTAGCAATCTTGCCGAGGAAACAAGCATGTATTCTATTTATCAAGAAGGAAAATCTGTTGAGATGACGAAGAAAAAATCAGAAAGCTGATTTCACAGCATTTATCGATGGGTGTCTTTCGCTAGCCACGGCTAGAATCTGCTTGCACATTGTAGACGTGAACGGAGACCTGTTGTGAACGCTCTGCCTTCGCTACGGCGAACGCTATGCCTTCACTACGGCGAACGCTACGACTAAGGCGAACGCTACGCCTCACTACGGCGAACGCCAAGCGCATGCTCCTCAAGCTTTCCCTCGTCCCTTCCTCCCCTTACCCTCGCCCGGTCACGCTATGTAAGCTGGCTGATCGGGATGAATAAACGCTCTTTCTATCCCGAGCGTCCGTTTGGGTTCCATGGGAGCACGGCACGCGCAATGCGCGTACAAGCTTCGTAAGAAGACCACACCAGCAATGATCCTTTCTGGAAGGTCAGGACAGATTTGGACACATTTCGTGAAAGATGCCTAAACCTCTCTTTCGAGGAGCATCTTTGCAGCGATGAGCAAATCATTCCGTTAAAAGGACAGCGAGACATAAAACAATAAATAAAAGGGAAACCAAATACGTGGGAAGTGTAAGTTTTCATGCTGTGCGGCGCCTTGGGGATTTTCTACGACTTCCTCGTTTATCAAGGTTCATCCACTGAACTCATTCCACCTGTTTCAAAAGTTTTCACATGGATTAATCAACGTCCAGTATTAGCTGGACCTCAAGGCAACCACCATGTTTGTTCTCAATATTTGAATTTTTATGAAAGTCTTGAAATCAAGTAACGTCAAACTTTGCTTTTTTTTTTGTTCTTGCCACCACTAAGTCCTGGTGTCCTATATATAGGACACGACGCCATCTTTAAAACCAAGAGAGTCCGAGAGAAATTTTTTGCTTCAGTGTGTTCCTTGGGTGGCAGTGAAGCAAAATAACACTTTAGAAAAATTCCCGAACGAGCAAAAAAAATTCAGGGCTGAAAGGGTTAAAATTGTAAAGAAAAGAGAAAACTGTGCTTTTAGCTCTAACTTGTGGACAAATTGTTACGGAATAGGAGTTATGCCGCCAGAGGAAAATTATTCAAAGAAAAAAGAAAAACTCTGCTTTTGGCTCTAAGCTGCGGACTAATAATTAAAGGAATTGAAGTTATGTGTTCTCTTTAATAGTAAAATGAATTTTACTTTCTTCCCCTAGGTATAAATAAAAATTGTAATGCACTGTCTTACCAATTATTCTCTGTACTGAATGAAGCGGCATACTTTTGCCTAAGGCAGTGACTGCCTATTGCGAAGAAACGGCGAAAGCATGTGTAATAAGAACCTCAACGAAGGTTAGAGCTTGACACTGAACGCAAGGGGCGGCCTTTGTTTATGAGCTCAGTGCCACGATTCTATGTACTGTTTAGAGATATAATGTAAAGGTATGACATCTGTAAATATAATACATTCAGAGATGTAATAATGGAAGGTTGTTGATAATAATCAACGAGTTTTAATAAAATCAGCTCTCATGTGTTATGCTTTCACTAACATGTGTATGGCAGCACATAAAGGAAAAAGTGATTATAGACTTCCTGCTCATCTTTAAATTTATAATCTAAGGACATAAAGCAGACAGCTCTGTACACCCGCCGTTGGTGAGCAGAGAATACATTCCGTCTGGTGTCCCACTTTGCAGTTCTATCGCTAGATGTTCTGAATTCACTCTGTTGTGATAGCCTTAAAAAACGTTTGAGCTAAGTCATATGCGGTAGCCTTTCCTTAATAAAAAGTTCAGGGACAAATATATTGCCTATGCTTTGTTGACATATTGTAATGTTGAACTTTCAGCCATGTGCACGAAAGCGTTGATTAGGAGCGGATTTGTAACTATTCACTTACAATATATGGACGGCTCATTGTGAAAGCTCCGTTCTTCAGCCCCGTTTTTTCATTGTAACCGTGTAACTTGTTACTCTGATGAATTATTTTTTAAAAATATCTTCACAGTAAAAACAATTTTGGCTAGAAGCTTATTACATTACACCAAAAATATTGTCACGTAGTGATGACAACCTGACTGGCAAACTTACGAAGAAACTTTTAAAGACGAGCTACCTCCTAGCAGAAAAAAATATACGAGGAGTATTTTCTAGCTTCTGAGTTACGTAATAGTTGTTTCCAATAAAGCCTGAAACCAAATAAGCGGGCAAAACAATCTCAAAGACGGCAAGTGTACCTTACCGGGAGCTCGTCTAATATTTCATGAGAACGTCTTCGGCACAATTGCATCTACGCTTTACTGCATGTAATTCTTTAGGCCTTCCACTCGAACTTTGATTTAGCTGTGTTGAATGAGATCGCAAAGGAACATTGTACTAGTGCACGCTGTCATTGCAGTTCGTATGAAGATTTGCTCAGATTGTTAGGAAAATTTGTTCTCACATGGCATGGAATGGTACTTTAGTCTCGTCAAATATCTCCATGAAGCAGCTCCCCTACACTAGTGCCTTATTTATCTGCGTGTTTCGCTGGTTGCAAACATTATAAATGAACACAAGTCTCACTCGTTTTGATAGGAAATCAGCTCAAATCCATTTTTTGCGGACCTCTCGCTATTTCCTTTGCCACGATTGACGCTGATTCCGGAATGCTGTAAACAACTTAAAGCATCGACATGTGCCTTTAAAAGACGGAGAAGAATTAGCACACTAGTGAAAAATGCGTCATACGATCGCAAATTGGAATAAAAGCTCATGTCATGAAAAGGCGATGAAATAGTGAAAAGCTGCAACTCCAAAAAGCTGGCGCATGGCATCCACTTTTTTTTAGGAGATACCTGTGAAGTTGCAAACGCATGCTATCGAAAAACGCTCTGCAAAAATATGCAACCCAAACTTTCCCGCCGGCGCATGGCATTCACTTTTTCTTTTTTTGAGGAGATACCGGTGGAGTTGCAAATGCATGCCATCGACAAACGCTCCGCAAAAACGTGCAACCCAAACTTTCCCGCTCGGAAAGAGAGTAAAGAGAAATGGCGGCTTTAACGTAGGCGGCACCTCTGTGAGTCAAAAAAAAAAAGGAATTGCACAAAAGAGCGCTGAAACAGAGCCTATGGTGAAAACTAAGCAGGCACTCACCGCTTTTATAGACAGCAGAACACAGTACGCTCGCTCGAGAGCTATTCCACGAAAAGCCCCTACATTAAGTTGCTTCAGAACATAGCGCTGAGTTTGTAATCAGAAAAAAAAGTTTGCTTCAGTTATGCTTCCATTTCTGGAGGTGACAGGTGACGCATAACTGCTGTCCTGTTTTGGGGCAACGAACAACATCTCGTTTCACTGGTGTTGAAGAGCCCCTGTGGCATGTCTTGCAATTTTAAAAAACACTCTTCAGTACGGTTCGCCTGAATGACAGCAGGCCCGTGAATGTTTTCGATGCTCTAGTTGCGAAATGTGTGCTCTATTTTAAGCAGCGCAGACGTTCCGCAATATTTTCCATGTGTTCCCATCATTTCAACGGCTGACAACGGCTCTTCATTGTGCGCTTTTCCTCTTTAGCTTTCACTGCCACTCGGTCTCTGAAAAAAAAATCCCGTTTTTATGTCCGCAGCCGTTTCAAAAGCGTACATGCATCAGCGAGCAATTTATCGTGTCTCGACACCAAAGATTTACCGTGCCGTGCTTCTGACAGCCGACAGTTTATCGTCTGTAGGAATCCAGTACATCACTATCAGTGCCCAAACCTTTCCGAGGCTTTATTTTTAGAATTTCTCCTTCATTTGCAATGATCCGTGTACATTTTCTGCCTGTTTATTTTAGTCTTGTGTTGAAGACTCCATAAAGCGTTTGGAGCAACAGTCTCTGCTTCACATTTCTGCTTCTGTACTGCGCTTGTGGTAGATGAGTACATGCTTCTGTTTTCTTCATCAGGACGAATAGCGACTGTTGAAAGCTAAACTTTCTGAACTGCTGGGGATTGAAAGCTTCCTACTCAGAACTTCAAATCGTTCGCTCTAGTGCTTGCGCATTTATATCTGTAGCAGGCACACTCAGCTTTTAGCTATCCTACGCTTAGTTTTTCATTCGAGAGTGAAAAATAAATGTCAGCATCAGAACCATGTAGTAAAAAGGACTTTCGCCAACTAAGTGCTTTTAGCCGAGGAGCACTCTTTCTTTTAATGGTTTTCATAGCGCGGTTTTGTAGCAAAGCGTCGAGAGACATTTTATTGTTACCGAATTTTCTTAAAAAAGGTTTCCGTTCAGACGGCACGCATTTCTTTACAGCCATTCTGCCTAACAGCTCAGAAATCAAGTCTGTGATTATTTCACTCGGGTAGGGAATGTCAGCACTGAAAAAAGACCTGGATGTTAATGCGCAATATGAATATTGCTTTCAAGTTCGGCATTTCGTACGCAGTAGCACAATATTTAATTTTGAAAACCTGACTGTGAAAAATTAAGCATATTTTTTAAGTGCTGCTTTATTTTGTCGTTATTTTTTGATTTCGCTTGCATCGCATTTATAAGCCGGAAGCCTTGCCTTCACTTTCAGGACGACAAAATTGCCGCTACTTTTAAATATAAACGCAGCCTTCGACGCGGAGAAGTAGGGCTGTTGGTGACGTTCGTAAAGTCCTTGCTATAAGTTTAATTTTGTTTATTTCCCTTCCACTTTTCAAATGTGCAGAAAATACAGCAAGCACCTCAGAAAAATTTTGCCATTTCCTCGCTTTGAAGATATTTTTTTACATGGCTGCTGTTCACGGCAACCACCTACGGTGCGGAAGAATGCAGCCGTAATGAAGGACCTCTTTTCATTTTATTTGCACAGGTATAAGCAATGGGAGCTATAAGACCAAATTTCTCTCCCAAATAAAATATCTTTCCAACATTCGGTCCTCCAGTGGTGTAACAGTTCGCAAGCTGGTGAACGGAATTCATCCTGCATAAGAGAAAGAGTGTATTAAAAAAGATTGCCCTGAAAATGGACGCAAAAAAGAATAAAAGAAACATAGCTGGATTAGAAAGAGAAAACACAGATAGCACAAGAGATCGAATCATGAAAGTGCCTAGAATTTTAAGTCACTACCCCACCAAACTAAATAACTTTAGCCCCGAAACTTTCTCAACTATCTTTTGATGAAACTACTCCAGTTCGTTTCCTCAGCTAATGATATTGGTGCTCAGGAAATAAGTACTCTTTCTCTGAAAGAAATTGACTTCCGCAGTCGCGAAATGTTTGGAAGCTGAAATGGGCAACGTAGTGAAGACCGAGTAATAATTCTAAGGGCTTCACTCCTAATGGTGAAGGGGGTACCCTACGAGCTATAAGTATTGCCAGAAGGTGGAAGGTTTAGATAAGGAAATAAAATGAAGATTTTATTATAGAAAAAAATTAGAGTACTAAAACTGATCCAAGTGGTGACACAGTTTTACATATCATGGTCCTTAGTGCAAAGCAAAAGAAGAACGCCATCTGTATAAAACAGTGAGGGTGTCCAGAAAAAATATTTTTAAAACCTTCAAGTCTTCGTCCAAGTTCTCTACTTGTCCAATTTGTTGAGTTGAAAAAATTCAGTTGGCAAGGCGAGGGGTCATAGCCAGAGCCATATGGTTACAGAACTCGGCTCACATATGGTTGCGAAAACCTCTGATACACTTGCGCTTTATGCGCAATTATATTTGTACTTACTTTTTGTCGTTGCAAACATAGAAATGAATATTGTGGAGCTGTCGCGACGGAGTTATACACTCAATGTAGAAACAGTTATTTTTTTCCAGGTTTAATTTTATTAGGAAATTCATTTTTGCTTGCAAAATCAGAGAAAATTGGCTGGCATGCATGCTTCAGTGGAAGAATCCGAATCAAGTTCTTCCACCTGGTGCTCCTTTATGTGCAAGCAATTCATGCTTGACGACTTCGGAGACTTTGCTTCCTAGGCATGCTTGATGACTTTTCAGACCTTCATGGTATTGTTCACAGCATGAATATGTACCGACTCGCCCAAATTTCTGCCTTGCTGGACTTTTCAGACTTTGCTTAACTTTTTCTGAAAACGTTGAGAGTCAGCAGTGGGTCCCGTCCCGCTGTCTATGTCCTCTGCATCTTATCGTTCAGACTGGCCTCCCGAGATGCAATTCAACCAAATAGATCGAAGCATGCAAAGTGTGCGGTGATTCACCTGGAGTCAGTGGCGTAGCCAGAAATATTTTTCGGGAGTGTTATACGCCGCCGGTAAAAAAAAAAAAAAAAAAAAGAATGAGAGCCTGGGCCTAATGTCTGAGTCATTTTTCTGCTTTCATAAAGCCGAATGGTTAGATGTTTAGCTCACTGTGATACTTACATGAGAATACGAGTGCACAGAGGACTCTGAGAACTTGGAACATTCATACTCTGTTTAAAAAAAGAAAACTCGTACGAAAAATCGTGGCTACTTACAATATTTTTCACACAATAAAGAAAAACACAAAAGCTTCTGCCCTACAACAAAGCCAGGAACTGCAAATGGATGGCATTTGTCAAAACTTCTACCGAATGCATGCGAACCTTCGCACTGCCAATGAGTCGCCAAAAAAACACTTTTTATTTTCGCGATATTTCATGATCATTTGAGGACATTAAAAAGAATGAAAGAGTAGGCTGACGTGAAAAGGTACGCTCTATTGGGTTAAATGTGCCTACATCTAAAAGGACTGCCATACATCGTGCGATGGCGAAGAAGTGACCGTTTTCTGAACAACTTCCACTGTTATAGAGGCCCTGACTACGTACATCAATCTTTTAGAGAATAAACAACACAGAACTCAAATGCATCAGGACATTCTTGAATAATTACTGAAACACAAAATTGAGGGCCACTGTTTGAATATTAACACGGAACTAGCGGGCGAGAAAAACGAGCACGATTAAAATATGGTCGCGGCAATGCGTGGAACTGTAGCGAGTTCCTCTACTGGCGGAATATTGCTTAAAATCGTCCAAGGGGGCTGGGGGTGGTCTGCAGCGCTCAGAAAATTTCAGGGAGTGTTCTGACACCGAAGAACCCCCCTGGCTACGCCCCTACGTAGATGTCTTGCATTTGGTGCCAGTTATGCGTCGACAAAGCCCCTCATTTCAAAAAGCCCCGACAAAGCCCCTCATCAGCAATAACGATTGCCGGTGGGCCGGGAACTAGAGCCTGTTTTGGTCACAGATGGCAGCGAGTGCATAAAAAAACTTTTTGTACAAATTCACAAGGCAGCGTAATACTAGTGTACTGGGAGTACCGGACCGGTGAACCGATCATTTTAAACCGAATGGTTAGCAGTCGGGTCACGCAAAAATGATGTTCTGTCCTTTCTGTATTTTTTTTCTCACGCGCCTGTTACCATGTCTTAGTCGTTGAACAAGCAGGCTTTAGCACAACTCTCTTACTCAGCTATGAGCCTATCGCCAATAGTCGCTCCTTCCAGTATGTTTCTGCATCCAACTCATACTTTTCAAACGCCGGCAGTATCTTCACCGTCAATACGAGGAAGAAAATACAGAACTATTCGAGCGCACTGTGGAAAAAGTTTAGAAATCACGAATTGAATGTAATGGTGTACAGCAAAATCAGACCCACTTTTTCCTTTGTTCTTGCTCGCGTACTGTGCAAATCGCAATGTATGTTAGCGCTTTGTTTTCAGCCGAACTAAGCCGCTAAATTTCAGATGTGATGCTCTCATATTTTTCATAAAATTTATTGCAGGATAGAGGAATGAAGACGGTGACTAATCTTTCGTATTTTCTTCGGCCTTCTTGAAGGCATAAACTGCGTCAGAGGGCATTATCCTATGTAGGTTTAGCCCGGAGAGATCCCCTTCAAGCCGCGTCAGACTACCGTTATGAGGAAGGATTTCACCCGCTATGAGGGTGGAGATCAAATTAGGCTGTGCAGCAAAGTACGAGAGAAGGTAACTGTGAGATAAATACTCGGTACAGTCGGTGTTGCAGATGAAGCCTTGAGTGTTCAGTTGCGTTCCACAGAACTGCGATCTGCCATCGCACCATAGAACTGGGGTTGTAAGGTTGATGCAATATTACTGCTATCGAATGCAGTCGACCGAGCAGACAGAGGGCATGCATTTTCATGCCCGACGCTGGAATTCGTTTCTTGACTGGTACTCAGTGGAAGCCGAAGAGGAAGAACTAAGTTTAACCGCAGGCAGCATTTTTGTCAGTATTGATTTAGTTTTCTTTTATTGTGTCCCCAAAACAAAGGCGCAAATACGGCTCATGGAGAAACTTTGAAGACACTTGCTATTAGCTGCGTTTCAGCGTTTCGAGGTTTCTGATTGGCTGTCGCTCTGCCCTGTAGTTGTGCCTTGTAACATTTTTCTTCTGTAGACACTGACCTCTCTTCTCCTGGCAAGCCTTCTCCATGATGACTTGTCTGCGAATAACGATTTCGGGTGTTTCTTTTGTGACTTTCTAGCGCTTAGCATTGAATACGAAGGTCTTGTAAGCAATTCGAAGCCACTGGTTAAACACAACTATTAGAAACCCCGAAGTAACACAACAGTAGGGCACTAAAACAGGCACCGCGTTGTATAAAGGTCTTACACAAACACTGCCGATCACGCCGTCAACCGTTCTTCAAGACGAAGAAACCCTGGTTGCAAAATCCAGATAATGTTTTCGGTGCATTTATTCACAGAATGCGTGGCCCAAAAACAAAATACAGGAACTCTCTCTTTTTCTAGGGGTGAAAAAGTGTAAGCCATAATATGCCACTCCCCACGAGAACTCTATTTGGAAAAATTGACGCCAGAAGCCGCAGCAGTGCCTTGCGCTCACGTATCTTATGACCCATGGCCACCTTTAAAACACTCATGCTGGCCAGCCGACAGAACTACGGCGTACTATAACGGCAACAACAACGCCAATGACGTAGCCAAAGCTTGCAGTGTATCGACTAGAGAGTTTTAGCGTCACTGTATGGTATATACTCAAGATATTGTACCTACAACCAGGCGCCGGTTCATGCCGCGAAGAATGCATGGCAGCGTTTTTTTTTTATTTTATACCTATAAGCCCCCTGGTAAGGGCCATTACATAAGGGATGTGCGTGGAAGGTAAACAGCAATGGTTTTGATACCGTTCTTAAAATGGATGGCGTTGATATGATGCACGGCATCCTGTGGTAGATCATTCCAGACCAGGGTTAACTTATTGCTCTTAGGACCGTCCAGCTGGCCTAAACCCCAATTTTGGAGACCTCTAGTACAATGATAACGTGTTCACGTAGGAACTCGAACCTGCGAAAGCACCTGCGCAACAAGTCTTTAGTAATGAGGTATGTATAAGCTATAGCACCTCTGCTATGCTAAAATTTTGTTTTGCCATAATTAAGAAGAACGTTAGCTGTAATTTATAGAGTGTCCCCGTAAACAGACTTTTTGGAGACCGGATTCTCTCTGAAAAATGCTGTCGGCCAGTTTCTAAGTGGCAGGGTTTTAGTAGAATGTGAGCATTTTGTATTATCAGCGTTATTAGAAAGAAATTCATGGCTGCTGTTGGCGTTGATACGAACTGCTAAAGAAAGATATCGATTTATTTTTCTACAACGCATATACATTTTGGGGCGGTAAGAAAGAAAACATTGATAAACTGTTTCCCGATACTTTTTCGCAGTCAATTACTTTCACACTCGCTGTAAAAGGTGATTTTATTTTAGATGCGTTGCAAGAGGGGCATCGAAACAAGAATTCTTAGTTTTGTTCGTTTAATCTAAAGCAATCATCTGCTTATAATAAACATCACTGAACTGCATTGTCACTCCTCTCTGGACCACGTCAAGCTACCCCATTCAAGACCACTCGTAATGAAAATGAATTGCATTAGTACTTTATGACATCTTATGAGTAAAAAAGTAGGCTTATACGGCAGCGCTTAATTAGTCGCCGTGTTCACAAAGATGCAGGTGACGTGGGTGTATCAAGCAGCGCATTTCCAATGCGCAGTATTGCCCCTTGATTGAAATATGGTTCTAAGTATGCGCCATTTTTTTAGCGCAGTGTACGATAGGTAAACCGTCAGTAAATCTCAGTTCTCTTTAATGTACTAAATTTTTGAGAATTCAAGTCCCGGTTAATTACTGCCATTTGCACAGCTGCTAGGGCGGTGCTCAACGCTAGTAAGGCAGTACATACTCTCTTTCAAAAATACCATTTCTCGCATCTCATTTTGTTATCGTTAATCTAGCTTTATATTCATATCCTTGCGTTTTGCGAACACTTAGCGTGGAGGATAAAACTTTTCTATATTATGCGCTATGTTCAAGCGTACTTTCTCCGTCTATTTTTTTTTGCTTCTAGTCGCTTAACATGTGCACCCGTGAAGCCATGCAAAAGAGAACTCATGTATATGACTAGTTAAGGAGCAACATAAAGTTGAAGCAAACTTTTTTCGTACTAACAAGACCATCCCACATATTGCGAGCATATAATGCGGAAAACAGCGCAGCTTATAACGAAAAAATTCGCAGCTCATAACGAGAATGCTAGCGTGTTTGCTGTAATTTCTGTTATTTAGAGAAGGCCGTCATCGAAGCAAGGCACACTGTTTTGAAGAGGTTGTGCTCGGAGCTTGGGAAAGTATTTCCAGTACGATTCGCCACCCAAACATGTCAAGGTTGTGTTTATCGGAAAGTTTAGGAAGAATAATAAACACGCTGAAGTTTACTTAACTCTAGAAGATGTAGACGTATAAACAGTAGAAGCTCCCAGGAGATGAACGCCTTTCACATTTGAGGGACGAGAACTTTCTAGACAAATATTGAATATTAAAAAGATCCAATATGAAACAGAAACAATCCAATCATAATGCAGACTATGGCCAAAAGAACAAGGTAGCAGAATTGGATTGGTTGAAGGAAATTTAAAAGTGGCAGAAACGGAGCTTTAAAATTAGCAGCTTAGAACGTGAGCTGAAAATAAAGTAAATATAAATATACCCAGGTAATCATAAAATGGGGCGCGTGAAAAGTAAAAGCTTTATTACCTGTACATTTCGCTTTTACATTCATTGTCTTCACGTTGCGTACTTGAATTCAATTTTGCCATCACTTCATCCTAGTTATAGTGTGCTTCTGCAGGTTGGTAGTGAGAGGAGGTGGGTTGAAGGTGGGAGGGGCTAAGACAATTCGAACTGTGAAGGTATGTGGCCGTTGGTGTATGTCGGTCTGGAAGCGTTGGGCCGAGCTGCTTCTTTGAGCGCGCTCACTGCTTGCGTCCTTCAATAGCAATGTCTTACAGTGGTAGGGGTGGCTGTCACACGGCAAACCATGTGCGCTCGGTTAGCAGAGCCTGCTCGGGACCCACAGCAGCTGCCTTGATTTTACGGTTTTCATCGCTACTTTGAAGCAAAACGTACCTTCGACCGCTAAGGCAAATGCACAGTTCTTGCTAAATTTCGGCCATTTTTTCAATCCTGACGTGTTTTTTGAGCATTTTTGTCAACGCCCGACGACTTCAGACTGTATTGCTTTAGTGGAGGACGCCGCCTGTTTCATCTAAAAACCCTTGTGGTCTCCAAAACAGATTTTTTTGAAAATATAGCTGAAATCGATTTTTTTCAATGACTTCAAAAAGGGAAGAGAGGAAGCTTTGTATTGCTGAATGCGTGTTTGTCAAAAGAAAGCCGAAACATTCTCCAAAACTGACATTTTACACAACTGTTCTTCACTATCACCCTGCAGGGCTAGAAGCCAATGCGTACACATTTATGCATATCTCGCACCGTAGCCTAGATGTCTTAACTCAGCAGTGAATAGGTAAGGAGGTGCTTAAATGGAACCATCGCTGCTGTCGTGGACATTTTTTTTCTACGTCTATTGTAAGCTGTTTGTTTCTTGTTATGCGTCACGTGGCGGCGGCAGAAGTGGACTAGACCTTCGTTCCGAGGTGCCGTTAACGAAAGCTCTCAAAGAAGGCAAAAATCGCGCAATAGTGCAATAAATAACGCGCTGTGTACTGAGAAGGGGTCTTAGCAAAAACGCAGAACGCGGAGCGTCGCATGATCATTTTAAACTTGGTGCCTATATTTGCGCTGCGTTTCTTGAAAGCCGTTGTGCCAGTAACTTACTGGCGTACTCATGGCCAAAAAAGAAATAAAAAACCCTCCATTGCGTTTAGGCTACTGTATCGTGCGCTCCATAGAATCATTATTCAAAGAAATGCGAGTAGGTCTGGTGAAGGCAAGTCAAATATCATAGGCAAGATATATGCAGAAGACATTCTGGACTGTCAGCCTTTTTCTTCGGTGTCCTGTGTTTTGCACTCCGATGTTTGTTTTCAGGATGCAATGGAAACTAGCCTGCAATACAACACTTCTAAGTTGTCTCATGTTCATGCGAAAACATTTTATGTTAGCGGTGGTCGCGTTTTTTTTAGATCTAAGTCAAAGTTCCTAACTTCTAAGGCCGTTTATCTTCAAACCTGTCAGCCACATGTCCACGTGGATGGTCTTGGCTTTTATTGGCGAGAAGGCATGCGCTTCGGGGGTCGTATAGCAAGAACCGTGGAATAGGCGCGGGAAAAAATAAATGAGGGCGAAGGCCATGTGTTTATGCAGTGACTGCAGGTTGAATATTCGGATAGGCTATTTTGAATCTCACTGCGACGGATGCTTTGCACCGGTAACTTTAAGCCTCACGACTGCAAAAGCAATCTTGCGCCGGTCTCACACGCCAAGCCAGCGTCGTCAGAGCGCTGGTGACAACGTGATAGGCGAGCGAACACTTTCAACTGACGTCGGAAGAAAAGTCGGATAAATCTTACCTTTCGTAGTGTGGGCCTCAAATTTCTCCAAGTTGGTACTGAATATATTTTGTAGTCGCAAACTGCAGGCATCTGATTTGAAAGTTTTTGAGCCGCGAGTACTGTCTACTCGCGTCAGGCCGACAAAAGGTGGTTAACACTGCAGGTATACTTTTCGCAGCCACATGTGAATAAAGAACTTTTTCCGCTGTCTCATCTGAACTGAAGAAAAAACATCTGCTTTATAAATGTTCTGCGTTTATAGCTGAAAGACAGACCCTGTGCCGTGCTTTATACCTCCTCTCTTTTCGCCCGCTGACGCCGAGGAAAATCCTCGAACGACTGCAATATCGGCCGTAGTACCTGTTGACTTCCCAGGTACTTTTCCGGCTTCTAACGCCGTCATGATGTTGCGGCAAGTCGCTACTCGGTGGTACCCCATACTAGGTGGCTTTATTTATCTGAGAAAGAAATAGTAAGTTGTAGATTAGCTCCTTAACCACGATGGGAAATAAATAGTGAACTTTGGATAGAATGCCAGTCGTCCTTGAAAGTTTATAGCAAACGTTATTAACATGAAGATCCCAAGACATGTTCTCGTGTATTATGACTCCAAGGCTTTTTGTTGATGAAATTCTTCTGGGGCACACGCAAGCACTTTTACGCCAATGATTTTATTTTTCGAGCTGAATATAATTGATTTTTCCTCCGTTGAATTGATTGATAGCAAAGATGCTCTGCTCCAGTGAAACAACCTTTCAAGAGCGGCGCTCGATTTTAGCGCTCGTTCCGAGATAGCGGTGGCTGTAAAGAACAGACTGACGTCATCTGCATAACTAACAAATTTGGCACTATCACTAGCTTGCACAATATCAGTAATGTAGAGGTTGAATAAGAGCGGGCCTAGGATGCTTCCCAGAGGCACACCCGAGAGAGCCGGTTTATCTCGGTAACGCAATTATGGATTGCAACACATTGGTTGCGATGTTTTAAACAACTTATGAGAAGCATTTGGAAATTTTCTCTGACGCCACAGCTCAAGCTTCTGGAATAATATTTTATGATTAATACTGTCAAAATCTTTGGAAAAGTCTATATAAATCCCAAGAGCGAACAACTGTTTTACAAACGATTGCGAAATGATTTCATTTTGGTTTAGTAAATTGGCTTCCGTCGAACTGCCTCTTATAAAACCAAACTGAGCTTCTGTTAATAGATTACACCGTTTAACAAATAGAACTTGTCAAGCTTTCATGGATTAACTTCTCTAGGCACTTGGAAAACAGGCAAAACAGATATTGGTCGGTAATTAGATAACAGATCCTTGTTCCCACCTTTGAACACTAGTGTTACTTTTGGAATTAGCAGTTTGGAAGGAAACACGCTAGAAGTAAACACGTTGTTCATGATGTGGGCAAATTTTTGCGAAATTAAGCTAGCTACATGCTTAGTTGGCAGAGGTGACAAACTATCTACGTCACAGCTTCTGCTGTTTTTAAAAGACGGGAGAGAGTTCTCAACCTTATTCGCTACTACTGGAGCTAAAAATGCGCTTTTGCAAAAATTTAGTCCCCAAGAATTTAAAATGTCCTCTGAATTGGCGTCCACAGTTGCAATGCTGAAAAAGTTGATAAATATCTTTGCTAACTCGACACCGGATAATATTTTGCCGTCAATGCTTAGCTCGTTAATTGTGGGCTTTTAGTTTGTGTTTAATAAAATGCCCAAGTGTCCCCAGGTAATATCAGTTCTTCTAATTACATCTGCGTTAAACAAGTTGTTTAACAAGTTGCCTGCAGAAACACGAAGGGTGGCACTGCGATGGCAAGAGTTGGCGAGGTGGGTGGCTTTACTGGTCGAAAATGTCATGATTCGTTGGCGGAGGTCGATGACACCAACATACTCCCGCAGAAAGTCAATGCCGATAATGAGATCGCGGGAGCACTTGAAGAGAACTACGCAACTGGCGACGAACGTAGATCCGTGAATCTGAACGCGAGCCGTGCAAATGCCCTTTGGGGTAACGAGATGACCACCGGCAGTGCGAAGATGCACCACAGAACAAGGCGTAAGCACTTTTTTTAGAAGAGTCGCCCATTTATCACTCATAATTGAATAGTCGGCTCCGATGTCCACTAATGCACTGACTCTATGAGCGTCGAGAAGAACAGGTATGCCCAAAAAGACGGAGCTGTCTAGGTCGGAGCGTAGCGGCGGCGGCGAGAGGTCTTCAGCGCAGCGACTCCCAGCGACCTCGCCCCCGAAGGTCGATGGTCTCAGTTTTCCCGGTGAGGGCTGGGCGAGTGACCCTGTGCCGCTCGCGAGGAGCTGTGCGGGTTCGGGGAAGAGCGCCTCGGATAAGGTGAGCGCGGCTGATGCGGCGCACCGGCTGAAATTCGCTGTTCCGCGAGGAAGCCTTCAATGGCAGGGGGCCGGTGGCCAAACCGGGGTCTGGGAAAATCCGCTCGAATGCCCTGCAGACCGAGGCGTCGATAAGAGCAATTGCGGTAGAGATGGCCTGGTTGTCCGCAGTGAAAGCAGAGTGGCCGGTTGTCAGGTGAGCGCCAGACATCAGCCTTCCGCAAGTGCGCTCGGCGATCGTCGAAATACGGCACTGGTGGCACTGAGGACAGCGGTACAGGAGGCGCTACTAGAAACGCCGGTGGCGAAACGGCAGCCGGGCGCCTCGCAACTTCGGCATAGGTGGGGCTGCTGTAGTCTCCCGGCAGAGGTAGTGTTTCTGAGGTAGGACCCTTAAACGCCTGTTGCACCTCCTCGCGAACAAGAGCGGAAATCGAAGCAAGCGCAGACTGCGAAGGGCTGAAAAATTTGAGGACCTCTTAACGCACGATGGTGCGAATCAGTTCGCGCAAATCGTCAGAGTGGCTCCCAGCGGTGGCAAACGATTCGGTGACTGCAGCAGCATGCACGGGCCGGTTGTAAATCTCAGAACGTTGTTGAAAAACCTTTTCCAGCGTCGTGGGTCTCGGCAAGGAATGCAGCGACGGTCGATGGTGGGCTGCGCACGAGCCTGCTAAGAGCTGTTCTTTGACGCCACTCATCAAATGCCAGAGTGTCTTTTCTTCGGGCATGGCCGGATCAGCTCTCCTAAAGAGGCGCGTCATGTGCTCGACGTACATCTGAACGCTTTCGTTCGGCAGCTTGATGCGGGATTGTAGTGCAC
The DNA here is from genome assembly GCF_055824585.1 of Amblyomma mixtum. NCBI lineage: Eukaryota > Metazoa > Arthropoda > Arachnida > Ixodida > Ixodidae > Amblyomma > Amblyomma mixtum. Next base: position 82,076,613 of record NC_143020.1, on the reverse strand, counting down.
ACTCAGCTAGTTCGCGACGATCTACACTGGTGCAGGCCTCGAGCACCCGTCGACGGAACTCATGCCACGAGCTTAAAAAGCCCTCTCGGTTTTCAAACCAGGTGAGAGCACCATCCTCGAGGCTTAAGTAAACGTTCCGCAGTTTGGCTGCGTCGTCCCATTGGTTAAACGCATTTACGCGTTCAAAGAGAAGGAGCCAGTCCTCCACATCCACAAAAAGTTCCCCACGGAACGTATTGGGAATCCGCGGAGTCTGCAAGGTGTAGTGTGATGGCGCGGCAGCGGCGGTTTGCAGAGAAGGAGGAGCGGCTGTCGCCATGGCGACGCTCTCTAATGGTTCCAACCTCCGAAGGCAGTCCCTGGATCCTCCGACTGAAGCGATGTCGCGGGTTGTCAAGCGGTTCAGGGCTGGCGCGACGGCGGCCTGGAGGGGTCTCTTGCATGGGCTCACGGGTACCCAGCACACTCAACCAGACTGTAACGTACTTGTTGACGAAGGGGGCTTTAATACCAGGCAGTCGGGAAGGCAGACAAGGCTAGGCAAGCTGAGGCAGCAATGGCGACCGGTCCCCTGACGGCGCGAGCCCTACTTCGTCGTCGTCAGCTATGCGCCACCTGGCAATACTAGGTGGTAATGTAGTCTCTCTTGGCTTCTCTTTTAAGGCTATTTGCCTTATTCGATAAATTTTAAAGTTTTTACGTCTTCCATGCTCTTAGTTGACATGAAACGCTTGTAAAGCTTACCCTTGACGCGTATTGCCTTTAGGAATTGCCGCCGCGGTGGCTCAGTGGCTATGGTGCTCGGCTGCTGTCCCGAAAGACGCGGGTTCGATCCCGGCCGCGGCGGTTGCATTTCTTTGGAGGAGAAATTCGAGGCCCGTGTACTGTGCGATGTCAGTGCACGTTAAAGAACCCCAGGTGGTCGAAATTTCCGGAGCCCTCCACTACGGCGTCTCTCATAGCCTTAGTCGCTTTGGGACGTTAAACCCCATAAACCAAAGCAAACCTTTAGGAATGCTCGTGTTAGCCATGGCTTACGCGTTTTTGAGGTTGAAATTGAACTGCTCTTCAAATAAGACACTATTCAATAACGCACACGAGCCTGTTGACGTTTGAATGAATTTATTTGATAAGAAATCCAGTCAGTCAAATGTATTTTGCGCCACTATGAGACTGATTTAGGGGTCCTCTTTGAAGGTGGCAGCAATGTTATCGCTCTCGTTCGGTTGCGAAAATCTTTAATGTTTTGTCTTTATTTCGAGATCAGGTTCTGTCATTCGTGCAAAAAAATTCAGGGGGCGGTTTGAATGTCTAATGTACGTAGAGGCGAAAGCGTTTTTTGCACCACTTTAAGAGCCTCTGTGGCACTGGTGACGTCCCCACAGGCAGACGCACGCATCATTCATGACTAATTACTAAGTAATTTGACATTACTAATTATGACTGATTATTGATTAATGACTAAATACTAATTGACTGCTAATTAATGACGCTTACACTTCGGCTTTAGGAATGGAACGCGACAGCATTTTGTAGCGCTGCCAGGGAATCCACGGAACGCCACCATCAGTTCCGCGCGATGCCTTGCCGTTTGAACGGTACGCTTTTCGAGGAAAGTAAATGGAGAAGCAATTCTCTGTCATCTCGGTGGACACCTGAACCGCGCTGTACAGGAAGGGAGGAAGTCCCAGTGAAAGTAGAAAGAAAAAGAGGGGCCGTAATGAAGAAAATGAAAATTGTATTTGAGGAAAGGAAATCACGCAGTAACTGTCGCCTATATCTCGGTGGACTCCCATCAAAAGCGTGACGCCTCTGCTGACAAACTTCTGCTCACAGCCTTCTGTCGACAACGATGATGCATTACAGGCTTTCGCCTTAAAATGTTGGCCAGAGGATATGGTTTGGTTTGGCTTATTGGCGTTTAACGTCCCAAAGCAACTCAGGCTATGAGGAACACCGTAGTGAAAGGCTCCAGAAATTTCGACCACCTGGGGTTCTTTAACGTGCACTGACATCGCACAGCACACGGGCGTTTAGAATTTTGCCTCCATCGAAATTCGGCCGCCGAGGCCGGGATCAAACCCGCGTCTTTCGGGTACGCAGCCGATTGCCGTGATCACTGAGCCACGGCGGCGGGGCATAGGATATGCATGCAGTGTCTCAATAACTGCATCGTTCAAGTAAGTAACACGAAGCGATGAGTTTTGTTCAATAACTAGTAAACTCTTCAGAAAAACTTGTTTCATGGTGCACAGGGTTGTGAACGCTGTGATTTGTTTGCAACGAAAGCCCATTAAAAATGCACTGAAGATTATATAATTTTGTTGGTATTAACCCTTGTGGAGGAAATGTTAAACAATTATATTTATCGAGAAAAACTTCCGTTTAACAAAATTCGCAAAACTAGGCGCCGTTGTAGCGCCAAAAAAGAAACGTAAACCCGAAAATTAAACCCAACAGTATTAAATGCATGAAAAATTCAAAATCGCTCTATCGCCTGTGCAACAGCAGCCATTTTTGCTTATTTTAAAATGTTGCTGAGTTTTGAAATGTTAGATTGCGTCGACGGGTCCTTTCGCATTTTTGGTCCTTTCGCATTTGCAGCATCCATGCACCATCTCAAGCTATAAGATTGTATTTTACCATTGTTCTGAAAAATCAGTTAATAACGAGGTGAATGCGCCTTTTTTTTATATGTGACAAACTTATATTATTTTTCGAGCTGAAAAATTGCCATTAGCGCAGTCTTTACGCGACAAAGGGTTCATGAGACAGTTATTAGCGCGGGCCCGATGGGAGTGGTATGATTCTAATTTATTCTCGCATTGCCTTAATTTTTGCTGAAACAGAGACTTCATGCTTTTTTTGTGTCCTTTAAACACAGGAGAACAAAACTGTCTTGTCGAAAGCGTTGCAGTGACAACAAGGACAGGAATAATGTCATAGTTTATGTGAAAATAACCTTTAAGGCACTTAAGCTTTGATGTCGCTGTGCTCACCTACCTTTATAAAGAAAGTTTGTCAAATAATTCGAAAAAAGGCTTTTCCAAATGCACGAGCCCCACTAAACAGAGCACATCTCTTTCTGAAGGCTCACGGAAGGGTGCATTTTATAGTTCCTTAAATCGCGCACAACGGCGCATATTCCTTGGAAGAGCTTCGCTGCCCAAACTGCTCTAACCCACCCGACGTTAAGGCCCCTTCGAGGCCCGCTTGAGCCCTCTGTTAGGCAATTAATTACAATGTTGCCTCCAATAAGGGCCTCGTAAACCCACGTATGTGTCGTTGTTTTTCTGAGGAGATAAAATACGCATAGCCGGTATCGGGGATTTGACCCGGCTATTAATGCATGCGGGCATGCATTTAATTACATGTTCTCCTATCATTGCCCGGAGGTTTTCGTCCTTCCTTCCAGTGTCCATCCGTCCACACGACGCGGTGGTGGTGAAAATATTTTAATGAAATAGTTTAGGAGGTTGTAGCGGCGCTTGGAGCGCTCAGTCCGAAACCCCATTGGCGTAGGCTGCTGTCCGGGCTCTTTCGATGAGTTTCTTTTGACTCTTTTCGCCCGAGCTCGTCAGAGCTGCCTCCCACCCCTCCTGCGTTGGCTAGTTATTAACAGTGATCGCCTGATTTCGTTGGCAGGCCCAGATCCGCCCAGATCCGATGGTACAGACCCGCCTTCTCCCCGCAAAATTTGCATTGAGAGTCCACACGGCGCGGACATCACTGTCTTCATACGCATCACTCCCACTTCCGTGTGCAGGAAGACAACAGTTAAATGACATGCACAAGGAAGAAACCTTGGAAAGAATAGGGACGTTGCAGCAGCAACGCTGACACAAGCGATTGGGGTAGCTGGACTGTCATCTGGCATGCAGGTGATTTCCAAAGGTAAAAACTTGCGCAAACAGTAGAAGAAGAAGGAGACGGTACAACAGGACAGAGCGCAGGTGATATTTATACAAAGAGCGTTTGCTCATAAGCTTGTTAGCTTGGAATAAGAAAAAATATAACAACGGCGCTGCTAATACTGGCTCGAAACAAAAGATTTACATAAAGGACACCTTAGAGGCAGAAGTTTTATCCATGATGAATGGCGGATATCCTCAACTGATATCGACAGAGGAAAGTGGGGACATGAAGCTGACTAAGAACCACACTTAATTTAATTGCACGTGAGTTAGTTCAGCATTATCAGAACTATGAAAAGACACGCAGGTGAAGAGTACACAGGTAGGGTGCTGTCATTGCGCTGTTTCAAGAATGTGAGACTCGTCCAGTTTTCCACTTCATGAGTTATGCACTTCTCGCTCGTACAGAAAAGGGAAGATAATCAAAAACACACAAAAAAACATACGGAAAAGTCGTAATTGGTAAAAGATGATGCTATATAAAACAAATATTGAGTTTGTTACCAAGTGTGATTAAAGGTATGCTGACACATGCGTCGCTTTTGTCTAACGTTGGTGGCTTTATTAATTTCTCGGGTCAGTTGATCGGTGTATGATGTTATGACAGTGGAGTAGTTGAGTTGAGAAACTTATTCGTGTTGGCGGTAATGCTTCAGTAGTTCGCTGCTGATGACGCCCTTTAGAGATGTATATTGCTCTGGAGCCTGTTCGTTCGCTCAACAGCGTGTTAAATCGATGTAAGCGCGGCCGCATGAGAGAGTTTCATACACAACATTTTTGGGCAAATTACATACCTCTTCTGGCACTTCTTTTCCAATGGACTTTTTCTTTGCTCACTCTTAAAGTTGGGGCATATGCGCCTCAATTTGTTTTGTGCTGATATAACCATTTTCAGGGCAGCTTTTGCGCCGTTGTTCTTCAGGTAATTTTATACGCGGTACTATGCGGTATTACTGCGTAGGGCGTATTTTCTTCTGATGTCGACAGCTTTTCTTTTCTGCCTTTCTATTCTCGCAGTAGCCCCTCTACGGCGCTGTACAAAATACGCCTCGGGTATCCGGCCGATTTGAGCCGACAGTTCTGGGCGTCAGAACGCTTTTTATAAAAGCTTACGCAGTTTGTTGCAAAACTTTTACAGGGTGTCGAAGGGTGACTAGTATTTTTTATTAGACACACATCTATGTGATTTGTTTCCCCTGGCCTCAGTGAAATAGTTTAAATACCGTTCTTGAATCGTGAAACATGATACCGGTGTGCCGCTATGTGGATGGCTGCCTAGTAATACACAAAGTGGCCCCACCGCGGTGCCAGAGTGGTTACGGCGCTCGGCTGCTGGCCCGAAAGACGCGGGTTCGATCCCGGCCGCGGTGGCTGAATTTCGACGGAGGCGAAATTCTAGAGGCCTGTGTACTGTGCGATGTCAGTGCACGTTAAAGAACCCCAGGTGGTCGAAATTTCCGGAGCCCTTCACTACGGCGTCCCTCATAGCCTCAGTCGCTTTGGGACGTTAAACCCCCATAAACCCAACCAAACCTAATATACAAAGTGGACAGGAGTGAACAGCAGCAGAGGCTCACTCTTTGCATTTATACAGATCTAAAATGACAAGGCATAGAGAGCGAAAACGACAAACGTAAGCTCTACGACTTCTATACCTGACACTGTTGTTCTAAGGAAGTCGTATATGCTAGCCATACGTAGTTCGAAGACGGAAAGTGTCCCATATGCATTTGCTTATTCCAAAAGTAATAAAGCGCAGATAAGTAAAATTAGGAACGAGGGCCGCCTTCACAAGCCGCTGTGCTGTGAGACTACTGCGAGATTTAAAAGACAGAGTAGAAAAACCGGCGTAGAACAAAAATTCCCTGCGAAGTTAAACTGTACATTCACGGAATTTCACTCAACGTCAAAATCATCGGCGCAAGACCTGGTGTGAAACAGCTTTTGTCAGCACCAAACAAGATGAGGGGCATGTGAGCTCGCCCAGGGGAGCAACGAGCAAAGGAAAGCTCCATCCGAAAAGAACCCTAAAAAAAAAACTAATGAAATATGGCAGAGGTAATAATCAGCCAATGAATCAGTAAAACATATTTTTATTCTCTCATAGCAAGGACAGCGAAAAAAGGTGACGGAAAAAAAGGCCTCTTTGTTGCAGCTTGACTAAGCTGCAGTGATCCCACTAGATGATACAGAGCGCAAAAGGAACAGGACGAACGAAGAAACAACACGGACAAGGCGCTTACTGCAACTGTAATTTTTTAATGCACGATCTTGTTTTTTATAGCATGGTGCAAGGGAAAAAACGCGGCAGGCACATAACCAAAACCCACGACAATTGTGACGATAGCTGATATCAATGCACGCTCTCGCCCAAGTGCACAAGTTCCTTTCTTGCTACTCCAGTGATCCATCAGAAGCGACTAATGATTCACTTGTATGTGAATACAACAGTTAGTTTGGTACTCAGTGTATGAAAAATAAAAAAGCGAAATGCACAGGACAAGGTACACAACATGAGAAAGGCGGGAACAAAAAACAGACATGGTGCAATACAACAATACATTGTGGGGTGCCGGCAGTGGACGTCTCTTATAGAAACAGTTAGCTAATACATTTATCGGATGGTTGTGTGATATCAATTTGTGCATCACAATGATTTAGTACTCTTGGTAACTTATGCTGCGTCATCGTTATAGCGTAACTAGATTGTGATGATCGAACCAGCCAAGGTTATTAAGAAAGTAGCAGTTACTCAAGAGTTTTTCAATTTAGGCTAAATCAGGCTTTAAGGGCCCTTTTGTAAGTGCAAAGTAATTTGTGCATATAAATATTTTGCCTTAACGGTCTTATGTGTATGAAAAAGTGGCCCTGTGTATTCTACGAAGGACACATTTTCAACTGTGCGGAGAGCTTCCTTCTCGGGGATAGGAATTTTCTCTATATTCGTTGCAGCAGGGTTGCCCCACTCTAAAACACAATCACAAAGGTGGGAATGGGAAAGACCGTAATTATACCACATACTTTACTGCAGTTGGAAGGAAAGACCCGCATCCGTTTATCATTCCCAGAGCCCTGCTTCAAACTGCAGTGTAATGCGGTCACTCGGAGCTGGGACAGTCCGCATACCTTTTTTTTTAAAACGACGAGTGTGTTTATGTGTTTAGAATTGCGTTCATCTCATGAGTGCTTTATTTATTTTTTTTTTATGATGCACTTTGTGATTTCTTTTGCTTGGATACACAGCCAACCTTTTCTAAAAAGGACAAAAAATATTATAGCCAACCCAAAAAGTTCGGCTTTATTGTTGAAGAGTGCCGCTTTTATATTTAACGTTTATTTTAAACTTATGTCACAGTCTTTCAATTCTCCTCCTCTCCATGTTGCCTGCTTATGGTCCGTTAGCGAAAGGGAATGCCATTGATAACTCTGTACAAAGCTGTCGCGCGCTACTGATGCGTGATCAAGCGTCTTAAACGTGAAACACGCCGTTAGCGGAGCCAACAGTACTTAGCTGAGCGACACAAGTGGTTCTAATAGAAAAAAGTCACTAGTGGTTTGCGTAAGGCTTTACAAATTAATTTGACAAAAAACGCCGCTAAAGGGTTGGGTTGCAAAAGAAATAGTACAACTGAAGGCACTTTATGAGCGAAAAAAAGCATTGTCTCTGAAAATTTGATAAAAGGGAGAAAGCGCACTCTTCACACAATAAAGTTTGCTTTGTGTAAAGTGTTGTGGTGAAATAAAGCTTTCATTACGTCTGTGGCTTCGGAGGTAGAAATGTGCCCCCTTTTTCCATGCCTCTCTAGGGGCAAGACAGAATCGCACTTCCTTTTCATGTCTTTTCTTTCTTCGCAAGGTAGAGTGTTGAGCTTTTAAGTTTTTTAAGGGTTTATTTAAACAAAACACAATCTCTCTGAAGTGCACAGAAGTGCTAGTACAGTGCAAGCTCTCAAGTAATACTGTCAGGGAGACTTCCCTAAAGAAATAATTTAGTATCAACACACAAATTTGGCATATGAGGTGGCAAAACATCGAGGAATTGAAACTTATTACTACTCTATGCACCAATATATAACTTATACAAAAGTTATCGGTGGCAGTATATTTAAAAACATAATACACAGGCATCAAGCGGCACAAAGAGCAATAAAAAGAAAATAAATAATTGAGAACAATTGCTGGTGCTCTCAGGATATATGCAGGAGTTATAAAAAGGGAAATGGAGAAAAAACAAAATGTTCTAAATGAGGAGCTGTTTATAGCAGCCTCGAATAAAAAAAGGAGAATAAGGCAGCATGTTTACTGCGTGACATTTAAAAAAGTTTATAACAAGGAATGTTTAGTAAGGTGTGAAAGGCATGCTGCGAGTAGGCTGAATTACGTGTTTGCGGTAATGAATTGCGGACTTTTACGGCTGGAAAAGAGCAGAGTTTTTTTCCTTAATTGGTGTTCACGTTTTGTAGTAGCACGTTGCTTTGTTCAGAGATCTGGGTGTTGCTGCCCTTAGCAAGAAAATATCAGGAAAAAGGTAATCAAGATCATTTGAGGAAATGCTAAATTAAACGGCCTAACCTTAGATTAAGGAGGTAAAATGCATGACAAATGACATCCATAGGCCGCGAATATATGCAATAGTTTAGATGGGTGCTAATGAAAGAGCAATATCGGGGTAAAAAAATAGTACTCGATTTGCGTAGTTGGATCAAATGCGATTTAGGTGCGCTAACAGCTTGGTTTTCACTTGGGTTACGGTGTTCGAATCCAAGGTTCAGGAATGGCAGTTGTTCGGGTAGTGGTAATAGATTAATGTATTATATGCGGAATGGGGATTGGGTTAACTTGTAGCAAGTTATGTTTACGCTATCAAACAATGCTCTCTAAGTCGATGTTTATTTTATCTATTAGGCGTGTTAACTGTTTTCTTATTGGCGAAAAGTATACACTGTATATTAGTTTGGCAAGGAGGTAAGTAGCTTATGTGAATATTAAAAAAAGCCAGAGCTAAGTGCAACCTTGTGGCACCCTTAAATTAACACTTAAAAAGCGAGAAGAGACCGCTTTTTGAAACTGGACCTATATTTTGCACTGGTATCGCGGTACGAAAAACGTTTCGTGTATGCCACATGTTTCGGTTGCAAAGCAATATTATTTTTGTCAGATTAATAAACAATAGCTAGCACAGACGAAGACGGTAGCAGGCTTGCTTGAGTTCAAAGAATACAAAAATTTCTCTTTTACTCTCTCTGAGCAAAAAAATTCAGATAAGTCGCACATCTAGAGCCGAGTTAATACTTGCTCGGCTGCTGACCCGAAAGACGCGGGTTCGATCCCGGCCACGGCGGCCGAATTTCTTTGGAGGAGAAATTCTAGAGACCCGTGTACTGTGCGATGTCAGTGCACGTTAAAGAACCCCAGGTGGTCGAAATTTCCGGAGCACTCCACTACGGCGTCTCTCATAGCCTTAGTCCCCGCCGCGGTGGCTCAGTGGTTACGGCGCTCGGCTGCTAACCCGAAAGACGCGGGTTCGCTCCCAGCCGCGGCGGCTGAATTTCTTGAAGGCGAAATTCTAGAGGCCCGTGTGCTGTGCGATGTCAGTGCACGTGAACGAACCCCAGGTGGTCGAAATTTCCGGAGCCCTTCACTATGGCGTCTCTCATAGCCTCAGTCGCTTTGGGACGTTAAACCACAATAAACCAAACCAAACCATCTCATAGCCTTAGTCGCTGGGACGTTAAACCCCGTAAACCAAACCAAACCAATACTTGCCAAAAGCTTACGCTTAAGCTCGGGACACGCAAGCATTTTTTTGGTAGTTTATACCTAATCTCAAAGTGTCAAGTTCGTTCATTGGTGAACAATTAGTTCGTGACCCGAAACCGAGTGAAATGGCGGCATTCGAAAACGGTGCCGCAATCACTTTAATATTTCGCCTCTGCAAAATCTCCAATGCGCAACCAGATAGGCGGTTAATTGCTGCTCCGTGCTGGAAACATCGCTTGCCAATTAGGGCTTTTCCTGAAAAGGCGCCCCCCCCCCGCCCCACGCCCCCCCCCCCCCCCGTTCCCCATCCCCCCGGGACTTTTAAACAACTGATGCCCTGCGCCTTCTCTGCGATTGGAGAGACATTGCTAATATAGAATTAGGGCCTTGCTGTGCATTACTTATGAGTGCCATGTTTGCGCCACTTAGGAACAGGCAGCCGGAAAACTTTCACTTTGTTGAATATTTAATGTCGTACTCCGCCTAAGGAGTCTACTTAATGGTAATGAGCACTTTCTAACGAGCTCCTTTGTTTAGAAAGGGAGCGGAGAGGCCGAAACATGATGAAACAGCCGGAATATTTTTTGTAAAACAAATGTCTTACGTAACGAGGATAAAAAAAATCTGTTTGAAATTTACATTCCAAACACGAACAAATGAGTTCTTTGCAGGAACACCCTGATTTTTTGTGGTTATTCAGTGCTGTTGAATTTACATTCAACATTTAGTTCAAAACTTGGTGGATGTCCCTACGGAAAGGTATGAAGTAAATAAGAGGTAACTATATAAAACCTGGCTGCGAGTGATGCAGCTTTGTAACCAAAAATAAATCAACTAAGAACACCCTCATCAGCTTTGCCGAAGCGTAGCGTACTCGGCGCAAAACTGCGCAGACCCGGGTGTCGTACTCAAGTACTTCAGGTACTGTCAGATTTCAGTCAGCATATACCACAATATTCGGGTGGGGCTGTGCGCTGGCGAAAGGAAACAAGCACATAGGATACGGGGACAGTGAGATACCCGCATTTTGTCCACTTGCTTCACTGTAGACTCCTGGTGCTATGCGTACATTCTTGCCCCCCAGCAGACCCTAATGAAAGTTTCAGTATGACGAGTTCCACAATTCCATACGTTTCCATAAGTCAGTATGAAGCAGATTTGATACGGACTGTATAAAAGCAGGTATAGGAACTTACGGACTTCATATGGTATCAGGTACACTGATGGAAATATCATACAAATTATGCGGAATGCTTAGAGACTCCGCACAGGCACGATACAGATTTCCATATATATATTTCCGTACCTTATGGGCCCCACATCCAATAATTTCGAACGAGCCGCTTATATTGAACGTTCCACTAGAGCAATTGTTTACTCTCAGGCCTGTTACGAACGATGGCGCACTGCTGCTTTCAGTTCTTCCGTATTATGGCTTTTTTAAGATAATTACTCCGGGTGCGAAACTTCGCAACCACCAATGGCTCGCAAATGCTCGTTTTATAGCAGTTGCTCTATAAGAAGCTTCTCCCTGTTAGATGGTGCATGTAACGTGTATTGCAACTAAAAATTTGCTATGTTGTTGCTGGTTCTAACTAGGAGCTAGCAGTAGGTATTGCGAAAATAACAACTGTAATTAGAAAATGTAAACTGTCTGCTAGATGTGGCGGGGGGCTACCGCAGTTGTAACAATGCCCTGAGTAGTCAAATGGTTGAAATGTGCGTGGTCAATGTGAGCCCGAAAATGTTTCAAAAGGTGATGGAGAGCCATGGCTCTCGCAACCCAGTTCGCATAGTGAGGGAAATGTCTTAGAGATTTTTCCTTCTCTTCTCCATCTTCCGTCTCTTTATTTGTCCTGGTTATCTGTAGATGACGCGAAAGATAGATTATATGGTTCCTTCCAACGACGTATCGTTATTTTCTCTGTATTACATTTCGTAAGCGGGAAAATAATTCAGAGGCGTTGTCCTGTACTACATTCTGGACAGAATTTCGGGTTAGAGAAATGATATTCATTTGTCATCATCTCCGAAACACCAAAAGCTGATAGCGTGACACACTACGGCCTGTTGCGCTGAAAAGAAAGATAAATGAGCTTTAGGAGAGGCTAAGCCTTCGACTCCAGCTATATTTAATTTTGGTCCTTCGTAAAGGAGTTAGTCAGTCATCTCGGAAGACAATATATATCGTGGATATTAAAGCCGTGAAAGCTCATTAATCACCTGGAGAGGAAAGTATATATAATAATTGCAGTGTTAATAGCATATACTTATAAAACTGAAGCGCAGGTATAAATTAAAAGATATTGAATATGAGCAACTGGCTGCGTATTCATCAATGGAGGGCAGAGTAAGGCAACTGTCTCAGTACACAGCGGAAGGGCAAAAGGAATAAGAAAAGCAAAACAGCACTTGCAAGGAGATGAGGTAAATTACGGATTACTTTGGGAGATTGAAAGGATATAAGAAGAATGGAATCACGGATTTTTCAGCGGCAGAGAAGTAGGCAGTGTTATGAGCTGACCAAAATCTGTGCAACAGCGCACACATATAACAAGACAGGTGGCATGAGAGATTGAAGTTGTAAAGACGCATTCTTTGCACTCTTGTAGATTTTGTACTACTTACGAACATGACCGGGATGATTCAAGCGAATCAATCAATGGCGGGAGTTTAACTTTTACTTGCCAATTTTTATTATTGAAACATATAGAATGATTTTTTTCTTAGAATTCAGACCATATTTTGCTTCGATGTTTTACTTTTGGCATTGTCTACGATGACTGCAGAAAAACACACAGCTATAATACTATTATCGCCATATTTAAAGGCTTTGAAATATTAGTTGAAAGCGGAAATATTTGGGCCTTGCCACAACCGGGTGTTTGTGGAGCCTTTTCTCAGGAAACAAAAGTGTTGAAATGACCGAAATACAGGAAAACTAAACACAAATAGTCGGTGGTTTCGTAATAGGAAAATAAAGTGCTAAGACCTATTTGTTTTTCAACGACAATGAGCTTCATGCCAATGTTCTTATTTTGAAACGTTGCCATTTGGCATACCAATATTCAAAGACAGCCGATACTTCGGGGCCGCGGCGGTTGAATTTGTTTGGAGGAGAAATTCGAGGCCCGTGTACTGTGCGATGTCAGTGCACGTTAAAGAACCCCAGGTGGTCGAAATTTCCGGAGCCCTTCACTATGGCGTCTCTCATAGCCTCAGTCACTTTGGGACGTTAAACCCCATAAACCAACCAAACCAACCGATACTTCCGTCTCGGAGTCGCATTTTACGCCGGCTAGCGTAAGCACTGTGCCAATAAGTCTATTAAATGAGCGGGCTCAGATTTGCGCTTGTTATTCGGAAGAGCGTTCGTAAGCAGCGTTCCAAGCTCATGCGACGTATATTGGACCAGCCCCACGAACTCTGGCATTCCTGCTACGTGGTACGTCTGACAGGCGCTTCAAAGCGTATGGGGCGTCTAACGACCACGCTTCCCGCCCGGTAACGGCCAGGATTGCACGATGCGAAAGGAAAGGCAGGGCGTATGGCGGGTGTGGACATCCACCCATCTCCCCCTTTTACCCTTTTATTGGTCCTCTTGGAAAAAGTAAGAAAAAAACAAAAGAAAGAGAGAGGTTTCCGGACGAGCAAGGTTTCGCCAGGCTTAACGCAAATTCAAGATAAATGAAAAAGAAGGAAATGTTCCAAAGCAGAAGAAAAATATTTAAAGACAAAAACAGGTTTAGCTTCATTAGGGTTTAACGTCATGAAGCGAATCAGGCTATGAGGATCGCCCTAGTGAAGGGCTCCGGAAATTTCGACCGCCAGGGGGTTCTTTAACGTGCATTGACATCGCAGAGTACACGGGCCTCTAGAATTTCGCCTCCATCGAAATTACGCCGCCGCCGCCGGGATCGAACCCGCATCTTTCGGGTCAGCAGCCGAGTGCCGTAACCACTGAGCCACCGCGGCGGGAAACTGAGGAGTAAAAAAAAAACACAAAAGTAGAGGCAAGAAAAGGCGCATCACAGTAAAGGTCGCAGTCACAGGCAGACAGCCAAAGTAGAGCATGCAGTCCGCGGAATAAACAATAAAAAAAAATCAGAAAACCGAAGTCACAGCGTAGTCATGGTCACAGTAACAGACAAAACAAAGCACCGAGTGCCGGCCACAGCGAAAATCTGAAAAGTAAGAACATAATAATAAAAGAAAACAAGACAAAACCAAAGCCACAACACAGTCTACGACACAGTCACAGTCCCATCGCCCCATCGCGCAACGCAACGCGAGGCGCTTGCAAAGGGTGGTCGCGTGATCGCTAGTGGAGGTTCGTCGTTAGACTTGCGCATCATAGGTATGCTGCAAAGGCCATTGCTGAAAAAATGCTTTCCTGCCTACTACGGCCTCCGAAGCGCTAATTGTGGCAGAGCTCGTACGTTGAAAGCAAACATTATTCGAACGTAGTGGTTTTCTCTGCAAATGGTTCTATATAATTGGCGAAGACGTTGCAGGAAGATGTAAAGCTGTCTTCAGAAAGCAATGAGTAGAAATTGGCACCGAGCCGGCGGTAAAAGCTACTTGAGACGGCATCAGCATCCTGTATATGGGATTCAACAGGGTGTATATGGGAAACACCAATGGTTAAAAAATAGAACATGGAAAAAACATGCTTAGGGTTTGCGATTTCGGAATTTTTTTTTACCGTTGGTTTATAAATCTAAGAAATGAATTTGGAATAAAAAATTTTGTCCCGGAAATATTGCTTCGTAATGCGTTGTTTAAAAGGTTTTTGCAAGTTTCGGAAGCGTTCTTCACCACTCTTACGAGTGCATAAATTGTCTTTAAGGCCTTAAAACAAATTGCGTGCGACGACTTGCAATTATTCGTCACTTGCAACAAACACAAATTTTCGTCAAAAATGGAAGATTATCTGCATTGCTGCAACCTTAACTACAGAACTTGCACGTTAGCATAGCAAGGAATTAATGTTTCTCAATGTAATCATGGCGCAGGAGATAATACAACCAGTGAAGAGACGCAAAGCTTAGTGTAAAGAAAGCGTGTACAATGTTTCAGAAGTTTTGGAGGCCTGACTCTGCCCGAAACCTGCCCTCAGCTACCAATTAATCATTTTAGCATTATTTCATGGATGCGTTACGTATTGTGGAATGCTTTCATTGCTATGAGGTGATACTGTAGGCATAAAAAAGCTAAAGAAGCAATTGAATGTAGTCGTAATGGTATTGCAGCTCCTCCTCCCAAAAGCAATGAACCAGGCACGTTGAGCACCGCTGTAACTCAGAAATATAAAAACATATATACATTACTCGGCAAGAAAATGGCTGTGGCTTAGCTTGGTTAAGCCCGGTAATTGCGAGAGCAATATTCGTAGCTACGCCATCATTCAGCTTGTAGTGTAGCTGGTGGTGGTGCTTGTGGTTAGATGGTTTGGTTTGGTTTATGGGGTTTAACGTCCCAAAGCGACTAAGGCTATGAGAGACGCCGTAGTGGAGGGCTGTGGAAATTTCTACCACCTGGGGTTCTTTAACGTGCATTGACATCGCACAGTACACGGGCCTCTAGAATTTCTCCTCAAAATAATCTTCAGGCCCAGAGGCTAGAACTTGAACGATTACGTGCCACGTCACCTACTGCAGGCCACCTGCGTGGCCGCGCGACTACCGTACGGAGATGTCCTGGACGAAGACACTTCAAGAATCAACTCCGTGAACAACACGTACACGATCAGCACACCGAATCGTCAACGCGCGAGCACCTACGCGGGGATAAAGACGATAGTTATCGGGGAGAAGACGCTCGCCATGGCACCGTACGTCGCGGCTCCCGATGACGCAATTAAGGGCGTGGTATACAACGCCTATGATATCGGAACACCGGAAGAAGTCCGTCAAGGATTCATAAAACGCAACCCGGACATCGTTGTACTCAACACCAGAAGAATTGGCAAGTCGAGATCTATTCTCATCACCTTTGGAGAGAAAAAGCTTCCCAGACAAGTCTTCTACTGGGGATCAGTGTTCATCGTCTACCCGTACCGAGAGCGGGTAGAGACCTGCTACAACTGCAGGAAGACGGGACACAGGACGGATGTGTGCTATAAGCCATTGGTAAAGCGTTGCCGCAGATGCGGCGAAGACCATCCAGACCCATCGGAGGGAGAACTGCCGACATGCAAGCCCGAATGCATCGTATGCGGGGGGCCACACAACACCGGCAGCCGGAATTTCAAGTATCGGCTGGCAAAGAAAGAACCTAATAAAGCCAAGAACGACCTGGGGCAACTTGACTCCGGACACCAACCAAGACCGAAGACCAGGGGCCACAGCGGCACCCGCCAAGGCCACCGGGGGAGAAGCAGATCGAGCTCCTTCCCACCATTACCGGGGACCGAAGGCGCCAGCTTGGGTCCTGACAGAGAAAGCAGCTCGAGCAGAGGAAGAGGCTCAAGCAAGAACAGAGACGCGGGCAAAAAGGTGAGCTGGCCAGATAAGGCCTCTTCTTGGGAAACCGGTCGGGAGAAGGAACTGATAGAGCAGCTCGCTAAGAGAGACAGAGAGCTAGACACCATAAAGAAGGAAATGGCGGAGCTGAGGAAACTCATTAGCGCTAACACAAAACAGCCGAAGGTGGTCGAAAAACCTCCTTTGCAACAATCACAAAACGCGAGTCAGGCGCCCCCGCGTGACACATATGAAGGGGGAGACATTCAAAACGCAATGGATACAGACACCAGAGTCCCCTTGAAAAGACCTCTACCCAGAGAGGGAAACACAGACGACAGTACTCCCAAAAAGGCGGCAGAAAGTCCTAACGAGGACACATCGGCTAAAACCCACATTAAGGTTAGGTCGGACATGAAGACACTATTGAAGCGGGTTGACGCTCAAGACGCTAGAATTGATGCCCTTACCTCTAGGGTAGACAATATAGCCGAACGTGCTGACAATCTGACGGCGGAATTCGTCATGTTCAGGGAACGAACCATGGGTTGCTTCCAGCAAATTCTGGAACAACTAGCAAACATAGAAGCCAGGCTTCCCCCTGTTGCCGGCAACACCCTCCCCTCGCTGCAACCGCAGCAGCCTCTATAGGACATCATGGCCCCTCGCCAACAAATTAGAATCTGGCATTGGAACTGCAGAGGCTTCCAGTCTAACAGATGGAACCTGCAGGCATACATTCAAAAAAACATAACCACACCGGACGTAATCACGCTGCAGGAGGCAAGCGGCGTGGTGAAACTAAATGGCTACGCCGCGTACACCCCGCTAGAAGTCCAAAAAGAGCACAAACCCAAGTCGTTCACGGCCACGCTAGTGCAAAGAAATCTAACGGCAACACAACACGCACTCGAAAACACAAGCGAGGACTACGTGATGTTAGAAATAATCCCAAACAGAAAAGGGGACAACAGTCTCTTCATTCTGAATATATACAACTCACCGAAAAACCGGGGCACAGGGCAGGCGGACCTATTACGTAAAGCCATTAGACTATCTTATAAGAAGGGATTAGTAATCACGAGGGACTTCAACGCCCCGCATCCGGCATGGGGATATCGGACGGCCTCCCCTAAGGGAAACAAACTATGGACAGAAATCCAAAACTTAAGGCTCACGCTACTAAACAACCCGCAAGACCCCACGAGGATAGGTAATAGCGTCAGCTTAGACACGTCCCCAGACTTGACGCTAGGCAAAGACCTCGAGGGTGAAAGATGGTCAAACACAGGACACACCTTGGGTAGCGATCACTACATCAGAGAGATTGAAACACAAACCAGGCCGATGAAGGCGAAACTGCGCGAAACGAAGCTTACAGACTGGGACACCCTCCGAAAAGTAGGGGACAGAACCGCTCCGAGGAAGATATCGGATCTAAATCAATGGGTTGAGACACTCAAAAGAGACGTAAACAGTCACACTAGACAGACCCCAACCACCGGACATGACATCACAGACTCGAGGCTGGCCCACATGTGGGAAGCCCACGAGAGCCTCTTGAAGAGGTGGAAAAAACAGAAACACAATAGAAGGCTAAAGAAGAGAATATCGACACTCGAAAAACAGATAGAAGACTACACAAACGAGCTTCAGCGTCAACACTGGGGACAAATTTGCGATGAAATGAATGGAAAGCTAGGGTGCAAGAACACGTGGCATCTTCTTCGCCACTTACTAGACCCAGGACAAACAAAGTCGGCGGTACAAGGGCAGCTTAAACGATTGATTCACAAATACCAGGGAACAGCCGCGGACCTAATAGAGGAACTGAAGAGCAGGTACCTTAACACAGACAAAGGGGGTTCATCTCCAGCTTACCAAGGAGCAGAGAACACACAGCTAGATGAGGACATCTCGATAGCGGAGGTTTGGAGAGCAATGAGTCAACTAAGAACCACGTCGGCAGCGGGGGACAGATGGGGTAACCAACAAAGTGCTAAGGAACCTAGATCTAGTCTCGGTCACGGCAGTCACAGATTACCTAAATGCGATATGGAAACGAGGTAGTCTACCTTCACAATGGAAACATGCCAAAGTAATCTTTATTCCAAAACCCGGGAAGAAACTTGAAGTGGGCAACCTCAGGCCAATATCGCTAGCGTCTTGCCTGGGGAAGCTGATGGAACATGTCATATTAAACAGACTCCAGGAATACGCAGAGGAAAGGGAGGTATTTCCTGAAACGATGCTAGGCTTCAGGAGCAAGTTGTCCACGCAGGACGTCATGCTCCAGCTCAAAGCAGACATCATAGACCCGCCCAACAAAGGGGGCGCCAAAACTATACTGGGCCTAGACCTACATAAAGCCTTCGATTGCGTCAAACACGAGGTCATACTAACTAATCTGGCGGAGATTGCCCCTGGAAAGCGGACATACGATTACGTAAGGGACTTTCTAACCGGCAGAACCGCAGAAATAAATCTAGGAGACATCCAGTCAGAAACTATTAAGCTGGGAGACAAGGAACTCCGCAGGGCTCAGTGCTCTCTCCTTTCTTATTCAACCTGGTGTTGAAGAACCTACCGCCGCTATTGAAGACTGTCGAAGGTATAAACCATACGCTATATGCGGATGACATAACAATATGGACGCATACAGGAAACGATGGGGAAATAGAACAAAATCTCCAACACGCGATCGATATTGTCCAGGAATGCGCGGAATGGGCAGGATTAAAATGCTCGCCAAGCAAATCCGAACTTCTGGTGATCCGGGGGGCTAGCAAACGCGATACCAACGCAGGAGACATTCACGTACTGGTAAATGAGACTCCGGTAGCCAGAGTTGATAAAATCAGGGTCCTAGGACTTATAATACAGGACAATAGAAAGAACAGAGAGACAATAAACAGGCTTAAGTCCACAATTAACATGACAACCATGCTCATAAGGCGAATACCTAACAAAAGACGGGGAGTCAAAGAGAAAGATCTCTGCCGAATGGTTCAGGCTTTCGTGATAAGCAGAATAGTTTACGCCGTTCCCTACCTCAAGCTAGGGCTGGCGGAACAGAACAAAATAGATGGGATCATAAGGCAGGCATATAAAGCAGCATTGGGGCTGCCCCATTGCACTCCTACGGAAAGACTTGTTAAACTGGGGATCTACAACACCACCACGGAACTATGCGAGGGACATATATTTGCGCAATTAAGGAGGCTTGCGACCTCACCCCCGTGGAGAAAGATCCTGAGCAACCTAGGATTACATGATAGAATTCCGGAAAGAAACGCGCAGGCAAAATTACAGACCAAAGTTAGAAAATTACTCACTATTAAACCACTTCCAAAAAACATGCACCCTGCTTTTCACGAAGGCAGGAGGAGAGCCAGAGCAAAGGCCCTTGAAGCCAAGCTCGAAGGCTCGGAATACACAACCTATGTAGACGCGGCGGAATACGAAGGAGGCGACTCCTTTGTGGTCGTGGCCGTGAACGACTCGGGTGAAACATTAACGGCCGGTTCGGTCAAAACAAAAAACTCAGGGACAGCGGAGGAGGCGGCTATCGCCATGGCAATGGACAGCAGCAAAGCAGTCACCATAATTAGCGACTCCAAGGTGGCTATCAACAATTTTGCGCGGGGTATGATCTCCCAGGAGGCAGAACGAATATTAAGACATAAAGACTGGGACCAAAGAGAGGTGGAACTAATATGGGTTCCGGCACACTCGAGGAACAGGGGAAACGAGTTGGCTCACAGTATAGCTCGAGGTTATGTCAGCCGAGCAGTGAGCTGGGTTGAGTCCCCAAATTTCACGAGAGATGCATTCGTATCATTTCACGAATACACCAATCAGTTTAAACTGGAAAGGAGGATCTATCCGCCACCAGACAAAAAGCTCGACAAAAGCCAGGAGGTAACGTGGCGTCGGCTCCAGACGCGAGCCTTCTTTAGCCCGTCGAGACTAGCACACATGTATCCAACACAATACAACGCTACTTGCAAACAATGCGGCGAGATAGCAGGATATGACCACATTTTATGGAGCTGCAAAAAGGCGCCGCCACCGGCGGACCTACTACCAGTCCCTTCTCTAGAGCGGTGGGAAGCTATACTGGCCAGCTCAGACCCGTTGACGCAAGTCCGGGCCACTGAGTGGGCTCACAAGGTCGCCAAGAGCCATGGGTTCGAAGCCACCTAGTATAATGCCCACTAGGGCTCAGTGCTGACAATAAACGTTTTCCAATCCAATCCTCTAAAGAAATTCAACCGCCGCGGCCGGGATCGAACCCGCGTCTTTCGGGTCAGTAGCCGAGCACCATAACCACTGAGCCACCGCGGCGGCGCTTGTGGTTAGACTTGTGGTGATGCATCGGCTATACAATCCAATCCAATCCAATCCAATCTAATGCAATGTAATTCAATGCAATCGAGTCCAATTCAGTGCAATCCAATCCAATCCAATGCAATGCAATCGAATCCAATGTAATGCAATCCACAGCAGCTACCAAGCGCGGCCTCGCCTCGCGACGGCACAAGTTGGGCCCTGGTTTTTGCGGCAGATGGTATGACGTCATAGCAGAGGTCAAGCTAAAGGTCAATGGTAGCTACCGGGGCCTCGCCACGCGAGGAGCTGAAAGGGAAAGTAGTATTCCTTTCGCAATAAAATTACTCTCGAAGTCCCCAGCAGAGCATTAAAATACAGCACAGCAACAAAAGAACGATTTCAAGACGAGAATCTATTGCTGCTTTTTTTTTCCTCTTAAGTTAGATGTGACGTCAGCTTGTCCGGCGAAAAATAAATGGCATGCCTTTACTTTTCTGTGCCGACACCTTGGCAAGCGCCAGACAGATCAGCCCTGTGCGGAAAGTGTTTGCACCAGGTCGACCATGTAACGCTGATTTGCGCAATGTAAGATGCTTTTAGGGGTTCAAAATTTCATTTCCTCGTATCTGAGCTTATTATGTAAAGTGAAGTTGACTTTAACACTTTACTTTTCTTCTTTGTTTTTGTATGTAAAGTAAAAAAGAGAGAGTGTGGCCTCCACACAGCTCGGCGAAGCTTTGAATTTGTTTACTTGTTTTTTAATGATTGTATTCCTTGTCGCTCCCTTTATGTCTACAGTAGAAGTGTCATGAATGTTTCGAGAAGGCACGTGTGTGTTTGAAGAAATCGTGGGAGCAAATATGCTGGAAAACTGCGCTGTCATGTGGAACAATCATGGACAAATATTTTTAAAATTGAAAAACTGTAAGACATTGGTAAATAATTACTGAAGGTAATGGTCCATTCTTCCAATATGTAGCAAAATCTTTTTTTAATAGTGTTTCCATCGGTCGAATCGAGCCGTTAAGACTGCCATAAAAAACCAATAGGGAACGCTTTTGACAACAGAAAAAACGTTAACAGCAAAAAAAAAAAATGCAAGTCTGCCGAACGGAAATCTCCGGATATATTCAATGTTATAGTGAACGATTGCAATATATGAAAAAAAAAAATGCGGTCATCAAGTATTTCCCTTTCAAATATGCGTTTGTCCAGAATTGTTGGGTATGGATTTAGAAGACAGCTACAATGCTCTAAGCAAAGAAACATTGCCGACAAGAAATCAGGAAAACAACTTAGTGTAATACCAAGACGCTTTTTTGAAGAGTTCTAAAACAAAAACCACAATAACAATCCAGGCAGTGCTTGACTTTAATGCATTCAGACGATGGTTTTCTTGTGTTTAGCATGGTTAATAAGTGGGAAGGGCATCCTACAATTGTTTCTTTTCGTGCTGAGAGTGCCTGGCGTCAATCGATAAAGAAATTATATCTGAAGCTTTCAGTCACTTCAACGTTAATAATCCCTGACGATGAAGCAGTGCTCCTCTTAAACTTCTTGAATTATATTGCAGCGAAGAAGCACAAACACACAGAGAAGGAACACGCAAAAAACACGGACGAACGCTGCACTCACAACTGGTTTACTGTGAAAAGATTTCGAGCTTAAAATGGCTCACGCATCTGCGCACTACAGAAAGAAAACCATCCCAAACACGCGCCAAGAAATTTCTTGGCACGTGTTTGGGATGGTTTTAGTTCTGTAGTGCGCAGATGCGTGAGCCATCTTAAGCTCGAAATCTTTTCACAGTAAACCAGTTGTGAGTGCAGCGTTCGTCCGTGTTTTTTGTGTGTTCCTTCTCTGTGTGTGTGTGCTTGTTCGCTGCAATATGAATCAAGAATGTTACCAACTTGCCCAAAAACGTGTTTTACTCTTAAACTTGGAGCTATTCTGTTAGTTTCCTCACTGATTACCATTTTTGTTTTCACCTTGAATTGATGTCTATGATCTTTACAGCTCAGTCATTTGATATTATGCATTTATTTTTTTTAACATACAACTGACAGTGGGGTCGAATACGAAGGCCTGTGCAAAACTGTTTATAATCAAGAACATGATGGTAAGTACAGCGAAAGAGTAGTATGTACCCAAAACTAGTGGGATCCGACAACATATCGCAATATATCGCAATTCAAAACAATTGATATAAAGTTGAAAAAGATTAACTATGTTTCTTCTAACAAAAAAGGGGAAATGCAGAAAGTATCGTACATGCGCAAAAGAAAAAAAAGAGAGGACAGACAGCAGGCATACGCGAGGCATATCATTTGTTTCGTAGCGCTTTTAAATACACTTTCACATATTTAAACCGAAGGTTGAGCATTCTGACCTTGTTAATATTACTAACCTCTGGTTTTCTCTTCAACTCCTACTCCTCGCTTGTACCCCCATAAGTTTTAGCTGGCTTTGGTGTAGGCTTGCGATAAGGGAATCCCAGTGAAGCGAAGGGCTGTTGCGTATAATGTTTCATACTTTTTCAAGTACCCAATATTAGCTTTATGCTGACAGTATGGAGCAGAAGGCACCAATTTTGTCTTTTTTATTTTCTTGCGCTGCAACAACGCACAGCATGATTAAGTCAGCACAGTGTGCGAATCTCAGCTTTCTTTGAAAGCTTTCACCGGGCGCCTGTTCCATAGAAGCTGTCAGAAACTTGCACTATTTATGTTTATTTGTTTTTTGTAGCACAGCTGTCAAAGAGAAGAAGGAGATTACAGAAAAAATACAAGTTCAGGATTACGTGGCGTTCCGGCACTTTCCTTAAAAAAAACGCACAATTCCCAAGTGCATTGCCGGTATTTTACATAAGCAGAAGCAGTAACTCCGAAACCTGAACCGCCGTTTGACGTAACGATGTGACATCACGTATACTAACATTGTTCTGTCCTGAAGCGCGGAAAAATAAAATAAAGTTTAGAGTGGTTTAGTTCTCTAAGCCGAAAGAACAAAATTCGCCAGTAGAGTTTGAAAGCTCTGCTGAAGTGTATGTAAAGAGTTTTAGGCCTTCAAGTATAAATAATAGTCTCAGAAGACCTTAAAAACTAAAGTAACTCAAGAACAGAAAGACAACGAGCAGTTTAACGCGGCTAGCGGGACGTGCGAGGCTGCACACTGAAGCGTCGTGATCTAAGTATGTAAATGTAGCGCTCCAACGCCAGCCACCTCTAAGTATCTGGGTCCTCTCTTTCGCATTCAGCACATCTAGTGAAGTCCGCTCACTCTCCTCTCTCCTTCTTCTCTCTCTCTTTTCTCTCTCACCTCTGTTCTGCACTTCCTGTTCGGGGAACTCAGGCCGCTTCTTCCGCAGGTGACGCATTATTACAGCGCCAAAAACGAACGCGCGAGAGAGATCAAGCAAACTCAGCAGTGGTGCTGGGAGGGCTTTCTTTTTACCTGTTATGCAAGTGGGTGCAGTGAGTTGTACTTTTCCTTCTCTTATTTAAAAAATAAACCCGCTCGGGTGCTGCTCTCGTTCTCACGCAGCGAGTAATCATGGGAGCTCTCAGTGCAACCTAGTGTTTAATGTACTTTTTATATACATAGTGGAACCTTTATTGTTCAAAGAAGTTAAGCCTGGATTTTCCAGAAACTCGCTTCGGTCGGAGAGTTTCCAATGCGGGAAAGAATGGCTGGCGAGCAAACACGTGAGGGACACGAAACGCAACCGACAAAAGATTTTTTTGTAATTGTTCGCCCGCTTGAACGCATATTCGCCTTAAAAAAAAAAACAGTACGCGGAGTCTGGAGCTTATAGCGATGGAGTGCACCTAATTAATTCTTACATTTGTTTGCATTTCTGGCTGAAATAGTCCTTGAAGCGACGAGAAAGGCGAAGCCGCTACTGAACAAGAGGGAAGTGTTTATTCTAGAAGAACTTCAAGAGTCAAGAAAAGAAAATCAGACGAACACGTGGACGCGAAGAGAATATATTATTAACCTCGTCATGGGTAGCCGCATGGTACCCTGTGACTTGACTTGGGTTCTCGGAATTCTGGCTCCTTCCTGTCAACAGCGGAAACGCTTAATAAAGAATCCTGGGTAACACGGCGGAACGCACGGAGTTCGAAAACAAACTTAACGTACGCTATTGAATTTAAAGTGGAATTGACTGCTAAGAGAGAAATTACAGGGGCTAGTTGGTGGTTCATCGTGTGGGAACGGCGCTGTACTAAAACAAAGAAGACACACTTTTAGAACGACAGACGAAGCGCGAACTTTCATCTGATTCGACTGAGCGGCTGTTTTTCTCGCCTGTTAATTGTTGCGGGACTTTTTAGTTTATGGCGCAGTCGATGCGCCGCGGTCGCTGATGGCTTTCGACACCGCGCTGTATGGCCAATTCTCGACCATCTCCGACGAGAGCTGATCAGTTTTTTGTCCGAGGAACTCCTTTTCTTGGATGAGGAAAACTTTCCCCGGCAGTGGTCACGCCCATTCATTTCTGTAAACAACGGTCGTCTTGTCTTGGTTTTTAGGCCAAACTGGCGCTAAGGGCTACTTTTCAGTGCTTCAATGTCAGATTATTGCCTTTTAGCTCTTCTGTCAATAGGCAAATATGCTATCCTGGTTTATATCGCCCACGAGCAATTCGTGTTAGCTACTTAAAGATGTTTATGGTACCTCCTTAATTGGTTCGCTTTACATGCTTAGTATCGTGTCTTCTTGTAAATATCAATGTATCCGGTAACCTTGGCATGTTGACATATGTAAAGAAAATTTTTTCTAATCACAACTGATTTTTATTCCGGATGGGTTACGCTTTTGTGTGCGAAACATAGAATGACATCACAATTTTTTCCGCAAAGAAATGGAAGAAAGAAAAAAAAAGAAATATTGACAGGACCACAGGCAGGAACAACCAACACCCGTGCCCATTTCTCAGTGCGAGTAACTCAGCCACAAAAATTCGCTATCTTCAAGAGTTAGTGATTTAGCGCTGACACAATTTTCTGTACCAGCGGTCCTGATCTTGAATGATTCTATTATTTACCTTTCTGTTTATCTTTCTGCGTGGCCTAAGATTGTTTTGTCACCTGAACGTGGCTAACATTTTCTGCAGTCTTCACAACGGTGACAACAGGAAGCCAGGTTGCCTGGGTGAGTGATCTGTTGACACTTGTTCGCATGTTCCGTGTGTCTTGTGTTTACGTACATTCCGGTTTGTCCGACGTACTGTTTCCCACATTTTAGCGACACGTTTTGCTCTACTTCCTGATCACACTTGACAAATCTCGTCTCGTGGGCTCTCCCGCACTGTGGGTTTCGTTGCTCTCTTGGTCTGTTGACTTTAGCACAAAGGCTCACGAGTTTCTTCGGGGCGGAAAAGACGACCATGATGCAGTGCCTGCCAGCTATCTTTTGTTAGTCCATGTCAAATCTTGTGAATGTACGCAATTACAAATGGCCTTATATTTCTTTCTTGTGTAGTTTCGTCTTTTTTCGGCTTCTTCGGTTCAAGTGATCTTTTCAGCGCCTTTTCCGCCACTGAAGCCAGCACGACGTCTGGATAACCGCTCTCCCGCAGTCTGGCAACTTGGCAGTCGAGGCTCTTTTTTACCTCATGTTTACGGGACTTTTCTGAGGCCTGGGGCATGCAGGCATAAGGTATTGACCTTTTTACGAGTTCGAGTGTAGAGTTGTATTGCAGGATGGCCTTCTCCCCTTTTGTCGTGTATCCCCAACACGTGTACGAAATGCTTTCCGTGATTAAAAAGACCAGGAACCGGATTGTTGATTGATTGGGTAGCTCATAGGTGAATTCTAGCCCTTCGAATTCATGTTCAAAGGCATTGGTTATTGCTACAGTGTCCAGCCTGCCCCTTTTCCAGCCTGCCCAGCCTGCTCCTGTCGCCCTAAAAGTGTTGCTTGTTTGCTTAAGTACAACGCGGTTTCCGCACGACATTAAATTGGTGTAGATTTATTTATTTATTTTATACGATACAGAAGGCCAAAGGCACAGGTGGGATATGAAAATGTTCAGTGAAGGGACACGAATACAGAAACATGAATTTATAAAATAGCTATACGTAACTTGCTCTCACGGGCGCTAGTGTAAGCGATGGCGGTAGGAAATACATTTCCTCAGAGCATCGCCGACTTCTTGAAGTCAGTTTCGCATCGACGTCAAGAAGAGTAGCAGAAAACAGTCGCTTACCAAGGGTGTATGCATCATAAATCGCAGCATATCGCTGTAGCTGCTAGAAAGCATAACAAAATTGAAATCCAAGACTACCGCAATGACTTGAAAAGAAAATTTCTTAAATCCCTTATAAAGGCAAGTAGGCCCGGAGACGATCACCTCTGGCGACTTATTTTATTCTTGCGTCATACTTGGGAAAAAAGTGTACTTGAAAACGTTCATTGTGAGAACGTATTCACCTACTTGTGACCATTTATTAGTATGCAAGGATACATAAGTTTGAATTTTTAAATAATGTTACGCCGATTTAAATGATGCCCCTCTCATCTTAGACATAAATTCATCCACGTAACAACAACAATTTTTATCAAGGGTTTTATTCGAATTTAAGACATTACGGTATCATGACGAAACGCAGGCGGTTTCTCTTTTGGGTGATAAATTCAAAAACTCCGAATCACCGGATACAAAGCGGAAAGTGTGTGTCAATGCGCGTTAAAGTTCTATTTCTGAATTTATTGATGGGTCATAGGGCCTACAAGCGTTCTCATGAACATTTTATAAATGAATGCTTCTCCTAGTTTAAAAGGCGCAGCTTAATATTTCGTCTCAAGAAGTTCAGCATGATACTAGATTTGAACTTGACGTCCTCGAAAAATTAATTCTAGTGAGCGGCCTGTCTGCCAGTATGTTGTCAAGGAATTTTTATAATTTCATTTCGCGCTCTGCGGCATATAGAAATCGCACTTTTCTACCAATCGGTGCCAATTCATTTTTTTATAGCTAGGTTTCAATGGAACCCAGTTGATTTGGTTTTATCGTCTTTTGGGAAAACAAAGTCATTCGATATAACCATTTGCAAAAACTTTGCTTTAGGCGGCTGATGTGATAAAAGTGCTGTACGCTATAAAGTTTACTTTTTATCGTCATGCTGCTCAACACTTTTGATAATGGCGAAGGATCTGTTAAATAATAAAACAAAAAATAATTTAAATAAAACCTCTTTCCCGTGCCCGCCATGGTGGTGGCTTAGTGATTATAGGGTTCACTTTCTACTCACTAGTTCGCGAGATGGTCACGGCCACGCCAATGGAATTGTAGTGCAAGCGGAACGCTAGGCCTCCCGTGTACTGTGCACTGTGAGGAAACGTTAACTAACCACAGAATGTTTATCTTAAGCTGAAGCTGTGCACTACGGCGTGCGTCATAGCCTGAGTAGAGCTTCAGCTTGTAAAAATCCAAAACTCTTTCTACACCTCGCCTCTGTGTTTTCACTTCTACATAATAAGGAAGTAATTACTCAGTGACATCCACCCAGGCGAAGCCATATGGCGACAGAGGAAAGCTATACAGCTTTCTCAGAACCTTCGTAGTTAAAGAAAACTTCGTCCTGCTCCGAGGACGAATGTTTCTTTACAAAGTTTCTGAGAAAGCTGTATAGCTTTCTTTCGTAGCCTTGTGTCTGCGCTTGGGTGGATGCCAGTGAGTAATTACTCCCTTATTACAAGTCTACTCTACCTTGGCGGATTCGCCTAAGCAGTTGACCTACACTTCCACATGTGACGCCAGTTCCAGCACCAAATATGAAGGCTGGCGCGTTTATAGCTAGGCCGCAATTCTTATTGCTGCGCTGGGCCTCAAATATTAAATTTTGTGGTGCACTCTTGCACATGACGGCACAAGTAGATGGGACATTTGAGTCTACAATATCTATTATTCACACTATTCAAAATGCCAATCGTGGATCCTATGGAGGCATAGTCATTTAGCAAAAGAAAAAGAACGAGGAATGAACGTAAGGACTAGAACACAACGCGCCACGTAGGTCAAGTGGACAGACATACCGGAACAGACTACTTGCTCCCCTGTTTCGTACAGCGCTTTCTGCTTCTTGGAATCAAGCACCATGGGTTCCTAATCAGCGCTGGTTTTGAAGGAGATAAAACTGTTATAACAACAGTGTGCTGGAGCAAAAAAAAGATTGGAATGTTTTTTCTAAAGGCATCCTTGCTAGCGGCTTGCTAATGGCTCGATGGAAAATCAAAATTTGAACAAAGACAGCGTCGATTAAGGACCAGCTTATAGCCGCTCAATTGTTAGATCACTCTATGCAGCCAAAGCTATGCTAAGGGTTATATACAAGAAACACGGAATCATCACCTAAGAATACGGAAAAAGATTTACGTATAAAAGATACAACGAAGTAAATCTAAACACAGCAGAATCATTCACTGAAGTTACGTAGACGGAAAACTGAGCATATGGAAAAGAATGCAACTCACTGAACGTCAAATAGAATCGATGCAATAGTAAAGTTATGAATCATGGATTCAGAAAAGTGGAGTCTCGTCAAAACGGGCTAAAGAAGGAATATTTGGTGATATCGGTCTCAATATGACAGAGACAGCTGTTTGGTTTTCACGCCCTGGGCGTAAGGATTCCCGTTCAGGCAATGTGTATTCCAGTGTGGGAGGCAGCAAAAGCATAAGTTTTCTTTTTTGGCGATAGACTGCAATATACGACAGGGACGTAATCCATCTGATACGGATGATGTGTGCTCCTGCCGGAGAGCAAAATGTATTATTGATCGATCATGATACAGTACTCGGGCATGACAGGCAATTCGCGGGAATGCTTCCCCAGAAAAAAAAAACAGTGCTTGTGACACAAAGTAAATAATAAGCACCAATAAACGGAATAGAAGTAGGAAAAACAGACACAGAAAGCAGCTTGTTCAATCAGTTTTCGCGTGGTCGGTCTGCCGCCATCAAGTGTGGGAAAAAATATTGGACTATGATATTGCTGCAACCCGGAAAGGTTCCTGATCACTTGAGTTTTCTTTTCACATGTTTGTCCACGAGCGAAAAGAAGTGACAGCGAATGCCCTAGAATGCTCATACATACGTAAATGCAGTATTCTTGTACTCTGGAATGATTATTTTGTCTGGACCGGCTCGTTTCTTCTTGAAGGTACGTATTGGCTAGATGGAGACCAAGAAATACAAAAAAAAAATGGAACTCGTTCTAGTTCCTTATTTGTCAGCGCCTTTTCTCGTACCTTACTGGAAGATACGTGTATATTGATGCATGGGGCTTCAGCAGTGATACTATCAGAGATTGCACCCGAATACGATTACGGGATAGCGGTACATAAAGATGAAGCCAGGCGCTTTGGTAACGTCCTGAAGATTTTAAAAATTTAATTTTTTATAGGTTCTATAGAAACTAATCAGTGAAATTTTTTTTTTTTGAAAAGGCAAGACAACATTGATCAAAACTAGGTTTATCAATTGTAGTATTTAGACATGCTTTTTTCAACGCA
Organism: Amblyomma mixtum; assembly: GCF_055824585.1. Taxonomy (NCBI): domain Eukaryota; kingdom Metazoa; phylum Arthropoda; class Arachnida; order Ixodida; family Ixodidae; genus Amblyomma; species Amblyomma mixtum. The sequence goes on along the minus strand of NC_143020.1, from coordinate 82,046,622 downwards.
TATTCCTTACTTCTCTGTGTGCATGGTACCCGCCGATCGTTAAACTCCAAAATACAGTTTCTTTCGGTTCCAGACTTCAGAGATGCTGCAGTGGTACGGGAGGACAGCCGGCTACACGTTTTCCTCGGTTTCTCCTTTTTTTTCTCGCACCTTGCCAGTAGCCGTTCATAGGACTTGGCCTACATCGAGGTGAAAACGATGTCCGCGCCATCTCTCTTCGTTTAGCCACGCTACTTGTTAGTTCAGGCTTTGCGTAGTTGCGACTGCTTCTCTCCTACACAGACCCAGCAATTCTGGACAAAAGCATTTTTGATTGAGAAACCTTTCAAGACCACAATTTTTTTGTAATGTAAGATCCACTATAACAATCAATATATCCGCAAATCACCCGGCGGCAGTCTTCGATTTCTTTTTCCGATTAAGGTTTTCACTATCGTAAAAACCGTTCCAGATTGGTTTTCTATAACAGCCTTAACTGTTCGAAAAGATCGTTGGAATGACTTTAACACATATCCGAAGAATGAACCATTGCCTTCAGTATTTTCTTAAAAGTATTTTACAATTTTCAAATTATCAAAATTTTTGTACGAAATTGCTGGACGTGATACATGCAGTATCCCACGGCCTAAGAAAAATTGTGGGCAGACACAGTTTACTAGTCCTGCTCGGAAGAACTAAAAAACTTTCAGGATTGTGTGCAAACGTGAACAGTGAAGTTGAGGTCTCCCGTGGCCCCATTTGCACCAACATAAAAGAGAAGCGCTTTGTACAGTGCGATACCGACGTTGTCTATTGAACACCACTGGCCAGCAGAAGGTACTACGCGGTGCAAACAGGTAGACGTGCCAACAAAAGGCTGGAGGAGGACGACTGCAAGTGCGGACTAACTAATCATCCGGGGAAGTCGTCGCATTGTCACAGTTGGAAAGAGTGTAGGCCTTTATTCGAAAGCACTTCAGTTAAGCTAAGAAATTAGAGAAAGAAAAATTGAAGCATTCACGATTAGAACTGCCGGAACCGATCAGTTTCTTAGCAATGTTTCATCACTACGTTCAGAGAGGGAAGTCGATCTGCTGAAGCTGTTGCGTTCAATTTTGTTCAGTGTGAGATTTACCCTGCTGCGCAAGATGCACAAATCGTGAGCGTTTTCTTTCCACTTACTGTACTTTTAATCCCTCCTAATCTTTTAGAGAATTGTATCTTTTTCATATGTTCTTTATCTCAGGCTTCCAACTGCATGGCGCGACTGTTTCTCTGTATAAATATGTAAAACTTTCGTCACTTTGTGACCAGTTGTCAGTTCGCGTTCAGACATCTCACTTTTCTTTTTTCTACTCTGCTCGTCCCATAAAGAGTACCGCGCAATAAGCATCATGCACAACCATCTAGGCCCCGTCCTCACCCTCTTAGCAGATATACAATTCCGAAATTGATCCCGAGGGGTCCCAGCAATACTGACGCTAGCGGGTGGAACGTTTTTTTTTTGCACTAATATGTTGCATGAAGTGAAGCAATGGGGATTCGATTTCATGCGTGCCAGAATTTCATTTCTCCTTTTTAAAAACATATTCTCTCGGTTTTTCGAGGTACAAAGAGAATATTATATTTTAAAAGAACTCGGCGTCTGTTCCTGTTTGCTCGAGGAATTGGATTGACCCATAAATTTTTAAACGTATACTTTGCCTGATTCTTTCGAAACGAATGAATGACTTTTTATTTATTTGTCCTGTAGTACGGCGCAAAGCAAGCGAACTTATGTTTCATTTTTCTTTTTTTTTGCGCAAAGAAAACAATACGTTTGCATGGTAGGACGCGAAGAGAAAAAAAAAACATTTATTTTGTTCAGCGTGGTTTTTTTAACGACTCAGGACATAACTCTGTTGGCATATCTGAAAATTTCTATAAAGTAGCGTCATAAATTTCTTTCTTCTAAAAATAACTGCTGAAAACATGCTTCTATTTCAATTACTCGCGGATATCCACAAAGAAACAGGTGAGGTATTGTTTAAAAATAAAAACGAAAAAGAAAAATAGCTTGCGCGCTGCGTCTCCTAAGGAGATTATATGATGGTCACAGTAGCGGAAAATTCTCATTGGCACACGCCAAGCCCACCTCATCATCTTCCATTATTTTTAGAGCGCAGCTCTTAGGCGCCCGTTTCTGCGTTTCACGGCGTCGCCGTCGCCGTTGTCCGTTGTAACCAGCAGTGGACACCCTTTATGCTGCAGCCGCCGTGGTGGCTCAGCGGTTATGGTGCTCGGCTGCTGACCCAAAAGACGCGGATTCGATCCCGGCCGCGGCGGCTAGAATTTCTTTGGAGAAGAAATTCTAGAGGCCCGTGTATTGTGCGATGTCAGTGCACGTTAAAGAACCCCAGGTGGTCGAAATTTCCGGAGCCCTTCACTACGGCGTCTCTCATAGCCTAAGTCGCTTTGGGACGTTAAACCCCATAAACCAAACCAAACCAAACCAAACCTTTATGCTGCGAAAGCTATGGAGCGGGCGCTTGGAAAGGAGAAAGTAAAAGCGCAACCTCCTCCCCTCCTTAGCAACCGGCGCTTCAGACCTTTTAGACAAAAGTGTATGGAAAGTCTGTAAGCTGTCTAAAGAAATTTTTGTTCGGACAGGGCTCACATCAATCCCAAGCTGTGCAGTGCGCACCATCCTTGTGTAGAGCGCTCTAGCGGCACACTTTGCTCCGTAAAAAACGACGCCTTGTTGGAGCTTCCATGATTTCGAGGGAACGCTTGCCCACAGGAATAGCCGTATAGACTTGCATGCACAGTGATGACGAGCGCATATCTCGGAAACTTTGGGCTGCTTTTAAATTTCAGCTTTTACTCCTTGGAGCGCAGTCCTCGTGCACTTTATAAAAGGGTGACACAGACTGTACTCCACCCCCCCCCCCCCCCCGTCTATTTCCTTTTTTGTCGGTTTTTTATTGATTCCCTGGACATTACGCAGTAGTCAGCTTACATCTACCTGTTCTGGAATTCACACGTCATATGTCCGCTGTCTTTCTGAATAAGCGCCACGACTTTATAAAATTTTCGTCGAAGTTTTGGGTCATGATATCAAGCTGAGCAGATTTTTAAGATTTTACTGACTTTGAGCGCATCGCTGAGGTCGGACATCTGACTTAATATTTTATCATGTTTCTGACCTCCTCAAGTGTTCAAAAAAAAGTATCAGGTGGCGAAGCTTTCCCACCGTAAACCACAATGTGAAGCTTCAATCATACAGAAGGTGATATCTTTAACTAACAAGTTGGTTTTAAATTTGTGACCTTTGTTTTCAGAAGTCAATATTTGTGTGTAGTAACCAAGCATTTGCTACGTTGCAACGTCACGAACGCGAGCACACGGCAGCGCGATGAAACCATGCTCAAGACCGTGTATTCCTAGGCGCAGCTCTCATGCATCTTCTGCAGCGTCTTCAAGTCGGTGAATGAGCCGTGCAGGGAGAAATAGCTGAGCGACTTGGTTTTAATTAGTAATTGTTACAGCGGAAGAGGCACAGAAGTGAGCAGACGATCCCCGTGTCTCCCATTCTTTCGTCAGTGCTGCGTCCTTGGCACCGCCGTAATTAGACCTTAAAATATCGTTCTTGCAAATTTTGTCGCTTTTTTTTACACACACCGTTCCTAGTGTAATCTGTTGCTGCGCAAGCAATTAAAGCTTCAGCAAAATCTACTAGGTTTTTGGTCACCAGTTTCCCTTTCTATTGCACCCAGATACAAGCGTGCAGACACAGACATCCGTTCGGACATTTTGTGCCTACAAAGCTGCATTGTACTTTTCTGGCATAGGTTATTTCTTTTGTTTTTGGCTTATATTCACCGAAGTCAAACTACCGTGGCTGCTCCGGAAGTCTCTAGAAGTAATTTACTCCAAATGCGCTGGCCACTGCTCTCGGCATGTTACCTAACGAAAGCTCAGTCACACTTTGCATTTGCTGATCAGCGCTATTTCCTAACGTACGCCTGGACATGCTTTGCATTAGCTGATCACCGTAGTCTGTTTTCGAGCAACAAAGCGCCAAATATAGCGCGCATTGCGGCAAACACGATATGATAACCAGCACGCAGTGAATTACGAAATGACAATCTAATAATAGTGTTGCGCTAGGTGGGTGCTGTGCGGTGTAAAATATGCCCAGAGAGTTAGCGCTAGCTTAACGTCGACAAGGTGTAAAGGGCAGCAGCGAGCACGGTTGGATCGTCTCTTTCATTTTCATATCTTGCCGCCCACGTTCTACTCATGTATACTGTACAGTCGCCAGTAAAAAGGATTACCTCTTTTCAGGGACGAACCAAAGTAGCGGCATATAGCAACGCTTGGCGCTGCGGTTATGAACACGCCGATAGCAAAAGTTCCAGGTGCGTTCGCAAAGCACGCTGATGTGCCAGACGCGCACTGCAGTTTTCACCCTTGTAGTGACGTCAGTGTGGTAATAATTTTTTATTCGCGTCTATACACGCAGTGCGCCTGCAATACAAAAGTGTACCGCTTCCCGCTGTTAGGTCGACAATATTAGTTACGTTGTTTTTCTGTTAGCAGGTTTTCTAGGTCTCATTAAACATTTCTTTTTCTTTTTTCGTAGCCTCACATACTATTTGTTGCCCAAGCAAAAGCACTGCGGAACGGTTTCATCCCCATTGCCATTTTCGCTGGCCTTGATATACGTGCCCTAACCGCGTTCTCACGTCGGTCGCAGTCTGCTGCGCCTAGCAACCAGGCATCATCAATTCCTGCAAACTTCGTTCAAATACTTCGAACCACTGAACCAATTTCAGCGCCAGCCGCAAACGGCAAGAATGAGCTAATTGCTGCTCAACCGTGCTATAAAGCGCAGGGACTAAGTTTTGCCAAATACGTGGCATGCTCGTGTAATCGATCAAAATTTTCTCATGCTATTTCGGAATTCACTTCCGCTTTAGTCCCCCCAGGGTATAAGCGAGCGCTGCCTCTCCTTAATAGGTCGATGTTCGGCGTGATGAATCGTGAGGCGACGAGGCTATTTGCATGCCCGCAATCGATTCTAGCGACACGCGAGCTTGTGCTCTGGCCTAATGCGATCAGCAACTGGGATGAGAAGTTGCGCTGTTTGATCATGCAAGTGAGCGAGCGAGGCGCAACCGTTCCGGAGATAGCGGAGATGCCGTTCTGTTAGCGTTGCCCCTGGAGACGACGACCGCGTCGCTGGGGTGGTTTGGAGCTACGTAAAGCAAATTATCTGGTCAAGTTGACAGTGAATATATGCCGAGGGCTGTCATTAATTCTAATTCGCTTAATTAAATCCTCGAGTCATTCGTACAGATTTTGGTTCTGGGACATCATACATTAAAGGCTCGCCGTTTCACACTCCGCTTAATATGAACATATTTATTCTCCGTTTAATATCTGAGTCGAAGGTGGCACACAGGGCCAGCCCAACGGCAACTGCTGCAGGAGGACTTCATTGAGACTCCTTCTGGACAAGGCAGCTTCTTCTTGAACCAAATAAACGCCTAAATCTTGGTCGACATCGACATATGGAGAGACGACTGTACCAAAGAAAGGAAAGGAACAAAGTACAAGGGACATTATTATGTGGTCTGTGATAAGAAGCTACTTCAACACCTCCTTCGTTTGCTCGTATTCGATGCGTATTCGATTCTGTTTCTTGCGGTACTGCTAAACATTCAGTAAAAAATGCGCAGTTTCTCCTACTAGCGCAAAGGTTTCTTGTTTCACAAATTGGTTCGTTTGCTAAACTCAGTTTTCTCCTATATTCAGCAGATGTCGTTGTATTGCTATTTAACTTGGAGTGATTGACCACGGTGTAGTCTAGAAAAATGGAAAATCAGTGGGGCTCATTTGAAGTGTTCGTCACCCTAGGACGACCCTCAGGCGAGCTTAGCAACCTACATTCATATTTCAGGTCACGAGCGATGGCGGAGAACGCAGGCGGATAGCAAAAAAAAAGAGGTGAAATAAAATCAGTAAGGAGGAGAAAAAAACAATTGATAAATATATAATGAGAGGAAAACAAGGTAAAAATGAAAAATTAGGTGACCAGAATAGGAGAAGGAAACAAGGACAAAAGGAAACGAAAGCTGAACTTTCCGTCATTTCACGACAAGGTGTGAGATAGAAGTCTACTAGTTTTCTCCTTCCGTATGAAGCGCAGCGTCCTACATACGAAAACACTTGAGTAAAGTGGGATGTGAGCAGGCTGAGTGCCTCATTCCGGGCGCTGCAACTGCAGCGGCTATGAAAAACAGGCTGCTCCAAGCTCAGCTTGCGACTGTACTGATGGACTCCGAGAGAGCGGTTTCGTCATGTACTTGACGCAGAAATTATAAAGTCAATCCTGTACGTTTCCTTTCGATACTTTAGACACGTAGGCCTCAGCAATGAGGTGGCGTCACCTTTGGGCGCTTAGCAATCGCTTCTCAATGGACAAAAAAAGGTACATGATGATGAAAAGTGATGAATTATAAAAAAGTGTTTTCAACACTTCTATTTTCTTTAGGCATCCGTCTGGACATTTTTTTGTGACCAGAAGGTTTAAGATGGTGGGAATCAACCTAAACTCTACTCAACCTAAACTCTAAAACCTACTCGTGCTCAATAGCGACGGCATGAGGTAGGTTTGGCGCCGCTTTCCCTGCGTTCCGCGTGCAGGATTTGTTGTGATTTGAATAATTCTCCTATGTCGTGCGCAGACAGAACGCGGCAGCGCGAATATTTCTCCCCTTTTCTGAAAGAAGCGATGCTCCCTGGTTTTTATGGGGACATAGTTTTGCAGCGGAGCAAAAAAAATAAATTAAGACGAATATTTCTGGGGAGCGCCTCAAGTACCTTCGTGAATTAAGAAAAGCAAGAGGCGTCGCGGGTTTTGAGAGAGAACCGCATGGTATAACAACTGCATCGTCTATGGCTGACATGAACTCAAATATAGCTTTGGCTACCAGAAGATACTGCCGGAAATATTTCGCAAGGCTCATTCTGCCCTAACCCAAGCAGGGACCGCTACCTGGTATTTCGTATGACAGAAAAATTCAAAATAAACTTACCAAATGCTCAACACACACATATGCGCAGCTCAATGTTATTTACACGAACTGTTGCCGCAGCAAGGTACGTGCGAACGTAAGGCACGAACAACACCCTGACCAGAAATGCTCTCTTCTCCTCAGCGCCGTAGTTAACAGGTCTCGAAACAGTAAAGAAAGCTTAAAAGAAGGAAATATATTGCCCTATTCACAAGTAAATTACCGTAAATTTAAATTTGTCCCACCAACAGAGCTTTAAAATTATTAAAAGAACTGTTAGGTATATAAAACAGGAGTCCCGAAGGCAAGCTTCAAAAAGGGCTGCTTTTTCTAGGCTTCTCCAGACAGATGTGGCCCTTCCATTAAATCTCGTAGAACAGCTTCCCTAAGCACGCTGAACTGCTCCATTGTTTCGTGCCGTCGCCGTTTCGCGGTGAGTGACGACAGCCCTTTTTTCCTTTATGAGGCGCTGCGATTCTCGCCAAGCAAAGCGCAAAAACAGACTGAGGAACTGTGTCAACTACACCCATATGGTGTCAGATATTAAAATAAGGCGGTCTGTTGTCTCCTGAGCGATAAACAAGTTTTTATTGCTTTATAGTTGAAGACAATGGTGCTAACAAGTGACGACAGTTGGTGTATCAACAATCTGTTAGTGGGTCAATTAGATCTAGCAAAAGGCTAAGATTAAAGAACGTCGTGTCGTATCTGGACTCCTAGAAAGTCTGCTTTGGTTGATCATCATTCGAAAAACGCCGGCTAAAGCGCGGGAGACCCGAGAGTTTACAACAATCCCGTCAACCAACGCGTAGTTGCGATGGCACCTCCAGAGAGAGGGTGACGGCCCTTTCCGTTGCGGGAAGCAGGGGGTTCATAGCCCTTCTCGCCAGCAGGCCACTGCAGCGGGGCTCGACAATCGCGTGAGAATGTTGCAGCCAGCAGACACTGGGGAAAGACAAATGTCTTCACCTTCACTGTACTTGCACCGGTGGCGGCAAGGGTTGGAAGCAATTCAATCCAACTCCTCGTTGCAGACAGAACACGACAACCTCCTCGCTGACAGGGGACCATGCTGGAAAGGTTGCTAAAAGCTGAACGGAGAGATCACCCTATGCCATCGGCTGCTGCTAGACATGGTAGTGAATTTTTTTCGCATCCAGAAGTACTGCATCAGCTGGCCGCATCGCCTGCGCCCCTGAAACTGTGGCCATGGGTGCCCCCCCCCCCCCCCCCCCATTCTTGCCAGGCATCACGCGTGTCCAGCCCGCTAGACGCTTTTGCAGAAACTATTGTCCGCTCCTAGAGAACTGGGAATGAGGCAGGCTTTGAAAAGCACAGTAGTGCGTGTCCTCAGCGGTGCTCTCAACGCTCTCTTGTCTTCCCCTTTTCTGTCCTCTCATTATGACTTGTTATATATGCATCATTTAAATATTTCGTACCAAGTTTTCGGTGTCTTCATTCCCACCATGTCTCCGACTTCCTCGTCCCTTGTCCGGCCCGATGCTGCCCGAAACTAAGCAACTTGATGGCACCTATGTAATGGCCATGTAAAGTCACCGGCTCCAACGGACTCGGGCAGCTATAGGATTGAGAGCATCAGCTATGCTTCTGCAGACCGAATGATGGAGACGTCATGTCTTGTGCTCCAACGAACATCGCTAGCGACGGGTCTGGCGGCGCCAGCAGTACCTCGGAGGGGTTCCTACCGAATTTACGCCACACATTTCGCCAGACCACACTAGCACAGTAAGAGGTTTAGGGTGGAATTTCGGGTTTCAGATAAAACAAATTTTAGCAGTCTTTATGCACTCGCCTTGGTTTATTGTGGTTTGCGTCCGAAAGTGACTTAGGCTATGAGGGACTCTGTAGTGAAGAACTTCGGAAAGTTCAACCACCTGGGGTTCTTTAACGTGCACTGACATCGCGCAGTACACGGGGCTCTATAATTTCGCCTCCATCGAAATTCCATCGCCGCGGCCGGGATCGAACCCAAGTTTTTCGGGTCAGCAGCCGAGCCCCATAACCACTGGGCAACCGAGGCGGCTGAGCATTTTGTGCCAGAGCAAGCAGCGGCACGAGCTGTGATCGACGGTGGACAAGCTCAAGGTAGAGGACATCTTCAAAATTTTATAACTGCTCATTTCTGTAGACCATACTAAAATCGGAGAACTGACTTTGGATCTTATGCAGGCGGAGGAGGCGACAATAGAGAAGAAAGACTAGGCGTATGAAGTCATACTGGAACGAAAACGTGAGAAAAACACGAGGTCTCGGTGAGCAGAAAGATAAGTCAGAATATCTAGAGGAGCTGGAAAGGCGAAGGCTTTGCGATGAGGAAAACGATAACGGGAGGCGAAAGTTTCATAAGTGGAGGGAGCAGCAACAGTAGTATGGAACTTAGAAAACTAGCAGGTGTTAAGAGTGGGTCACGGTTTTGGGCATGCATCCTCTATCCATTCACTAGCCAATCATAAAAGCAACCAAGTCGGTGTTTATGTTTGAGTTTATTAAATAAGTCAGGTATCAGAATCCTCGAGCTTATCAATTTTTAGTGTGATTAGCTTTTGTTTAGGTAACAAGAAAAGCTCTATTAACGGACTGCACTTTTATTGTGGAGGATTATTGCGCAGCGTTCATGAATCTGGGTGGAGCATCACTACAGACTTAGTGGTATCCAGCTATAGATGCCGAACTACTAGACCAAACCAAAGGGCTGATGCGGGAATTTACGCGTAAAGGTCAGGTGCTGAAACGCAAAAGCGTGAGAGCTCGTTCGAGTTTTTTTTTTTTTTGAAGAGACTGGACTTTAAGCAGTTTTCGCGTCAACTTTGAGCAAATTTCTACGGAAGAGGAGCACAATCGCGTTAAGCTAAGCGGCAGTAGTCACGGAGATGTGGGCTGCTTGCGTTTCCGCTGACAAAGGTTTCGCCGAAACATAACACTGAAGGGAGAGAGAGAGAATAAAACTTTATTTTGCAGAAAAATTTGGGCCTCCTAGCACCCCTGGGCCCTCGCACGACCCCACCACAGTGAGACATTCACGCCTAAAATGCACAGGACGCTGGAAGCGCGGCTGGCGTAGCAATTGGCTGCCGGCGTTCATTATACACTAGCGTTAGTTTGGTTTGGTTTGTAATAAGGGAGTAATTACTCATTGGCATCCACCCGAGCGCAGCCATACGGCTACAAAGGAAAGCTATACAGCTTTCTCAGAAACTTCGTAGTTTGGTTTATTGGGGTTTAACGTCCCAAAGCAACTAAGGCCATGAGGGACGCCGTAGTGGAGGGCTCCGGAAATTTCGACCACCTGGGGTTCTTTAACGTGCACTGACATCGCACAGTACACGGGCCTGAAGATTTTAGCCTTCATCGAAATTCAGCCGCCGCGACCGGGATGGAACCCGCGTCTTTCGGGCCAGCAGCCGAGCGCCGTAACCGCTGAGCCACCGCGGCGGGGCACTGGCGTTAGTGTTGACAGCTCTGTAACCTGCGTTGATTCTGAGGAAAAGAAAAGCGCATAACTGGCTCCGTGGGTGAATGGACAACTCAATCACATTTTTAGGTGCGTGGCGGTGGTGTTAACCTAGAGAAGCCTGCTTTCATAAAGTTTTTCGAATTTAGCAATGCTAAATGTCCAGTAATTTCTTCGTGTCAGCGCAATTAAGGAACCAGAAAGTACCCTCCATAGGGGCAGTTAATGGGCAGTAACTGCCGGAGCGTCGGTGTGCAGCTTTCCGGGAATGAGTGCGTCTGTGAGCCACCTGACAGCAGCAGTGAAGTGCCAAGGCAGAGCACAACATTCGCCGAGAAGTTCAATAGAAATGAGGTTGTAGCTGTAACCCAGAAAGGTGAAGGCGAAGCTCCAAAATCAAAACTTCATGACAGTCTAAATATTTACTTTGAGCGCGCACCATGCGAAGTTCTTGTGTGCGCACCACGGGAAAAGGATTAATGGATGAGATGTTTACCAGCACGCATTTCGAACAAACCACTTGGCCTATATAGGCATACAAGAGATCTGGTATGACCTGCTTGAGATGGGTACGCGGGGCGTACCAGAAGGCGCTGTGTTGTCCCAGCTTCTCTTTAAATTGCCATAATGAATCTCCCGGCACATTTGGCGGGTGTAGGCGGCGTTCAGCATGCACTGAACCCTAACGACATCCACATCTGGGCCACAACAGGAAACATAGGAGAAATACAGGAACGCCTGCAAGCAGCGGCGAGCACAGTATACTACTATGCTACGTACTACGGTCTCCAGTGCTCCCCGTCCAAGTCTCAATTTGTGCATATTCGACCTTCTTCGAAATGCAAGATCTCAGTTCAGCGTTCCTTCGCCAGCGGCCGCATCTGTGAAGCGCTGAAGCTTGGAATACTCAGTCTCTTCATTGATCAACTTCATATGGCAGACGCAATTTCGCCAAACTCCACAAAGTCGGTGACAAGGTGGGCCAAATGGTTCTTCGAGTTCTCAACAAGCGAGGAGGATTGCGAAGTAAGGATGCAGTGCGGCTCGCGCATGCCTCCGTAACTAGTCGAGTACTGTACTCGACTCCCTACCTCGGCTTACGCAAACATGACGAAGATTGGAAGGAGGTTCTATTGAGCAAAATTCTCGAGGGAGTCATCGACTTCCCGATCTTCACTTTCAGTGCGTGACTCCTCGCGTTGGAGGTGGTGTTCACCTATCGGGAACTTGGCGAGGCACATCTCGTTAACCAATACACGTGTCTCGCCCAGACCATGTCGCAAGGGACGAGACCCACTAAGGTCCTCTTCCCGAGCACCTCTTTGCAAATATACCAAATAAAAGCTTTTCGCTACCATCACCGACCTTCCGCTCTTTAGGCAAGTGCGCCTCTGTGCCCGTGCGCGGAGGAGTCTCTGCAGTCAACCCGGACGTCAAACTACTTCAAACCATGTATTTTTGTGTGCACTCAATAGTTCCAGCCTACCCTTTTTCTTTCTTTTTATCGCTTCCCTCGTCCTTTCCACTTCTGTGTTCTGCCCCTGTCTCGTTTTTCAGGTAGCCGCAAGACACGTGCTTTCGGCATCGATCGCAGATGCCGCATCTTGCAATAACTTTCCTTCCTTTCTTAATAAATCCAGTAATAATAATCAATACTTAAGGAGAGCGAGCTGTAATTCTCCGAAAAAATTAAAGTGCAGCAGTTTGTGCATACATTCTGACGGACAGTGACGCACCGAAGGCGATAGCTAAATGTTCTGTTGTAAACAATAGATGCGGCTCAGCGGGCATCGAAACAAAGAGTAGCTCAGTGACGACAAAATGAAAGTCGCTCGTGACCGATAACCGGAAAACGAGTTATGATGATCGGAGAAAATCACAGGAGGGAGATAATTTTCAGGCAAGCCATTACTTGGCATTGACTACAACGGACATTAGGATCAGCTGCGGAAGGAAAATCTTGCTCTTGGCGGGCACGTCACTTTGAAGAGGTCAGGATTTTCTGCTGATGAGGGTGAGATAGCTTGAAGGATGAGGGCACCGCGATGACTGTAGACGCACGGAAGTTATCGGCTAGGGCAGTTTGCAGAAGGTGGCGCGCACGAAGAAATCCGAAGTGGGTGATTGCGCTAAGACGAGAAGGTGTGGGGAACCTCTACTTTTGAGGGCATGGTCAAGAGTTCACAGGCGTCGCATGAAACCGATGTCCACACACAGCGCCTATGCAAGGTTGAAAGCTACCTGCGCCATTCTGAGAACACAGGAGGAGTGATCCTATGGCACCTGATGCGTACAGTGCGCTGCGGAGAAGTGTGCATGGCCCCAGCACGAAAAAGCGCCACAAAGCGAGCACTAGTCAGAGGGGCTCGACATGCTGGCCTGAACCGAGAGAGGTTGGAGCACCACTTGCACTTCCATCTTTTGAAGCACTATGCAGGCTATCGAACAATCACACGTGGACGCAGAACAAATCTACCTGTCAGCTTTTGTCAAGTGTCGGCTGGTGGAGCTATCATCTGACCGCATCCGTGCAGGGCGAGAGTTGAGAACAAAAATCAGATTTTATAAATGAGAACGCGGTGTTCCTTCGGATTTCAGGAATAAGTGCCTAATGTGTGTACTGCTTTCTTGTTCTTTTTTTCTCATCTAGAAAAACGCAAAACAATTTTTGAATGTTTATGCCTGAATGGATTTTTGTACCCTTTGTGAATTTACGTTGTAATGGTGCAGCTGTTAAGTTGTTTCCTTTTAATTTAATATAAAGGAAGGGCCGCGCAGCTCAGTAAACACGAAACGATCACTGAAGCAACAATCGTTCCATCGGAAGCAGTAATCTCACCAGTGCGATCATCTTATGTTTCCTTCTTTTTTCACGGCACCACTTATGTTTTTGTTGCAAATATTCCTGCAGCATGTACTTGTGCATTAGCTTAGCAACAGGTTGCGAGAGTCGTTGCTGAGCCACGAAGGTACTGGCCACTGTAGCCTCTGTGATCCAAGTCGCTAGCGTTGCCCTCGAGATAACCTCGAGCGTTACTTATGTGGGGTTTATTATGTGGCTACACTTCAATTACAAGGCGCTACAAAACACACGAGACAACACAAGACGACAATACACGGCGCCTGTATCGTCGTCCTGTGTCGTCTCGTGCGTTTCGAGGGCTTTATTTCTAGTAGCGTAACATGCTTACCGTACTAGCCCAGCAACAAATGTTATTATTGAGTGGTTTTTCAAAGAAAGCTTACCTGCAGCATTTCTTAGATGCTTTAGTGGCCGTTTACATGAAATCATTAGCGATGCAAATCTTGGCCATTGCAGCTTAGGTGTCTGGCGTAAACTCAGAGATGCTACTTTTTTTTTTAGCCGTATCAGGTTTTGCAGTATGTTAGTTACGCAGTGTTTGTTGCACAAGTTTTGCACACTTACAGCAGATGTCGTGTCTGCTGCCATGTAGAACGAAAGGAAGGCCGCACGGACAGCTTTGGTAATTGCAATGGATAATATGAGCTTAAAAATCTAAAGCCTCCATCCAGCCTCTGGGCGGAGTCCTCCCAGCCTGGGCGACATCCGAGAAACGTTTCCAGCCTGTCCGACTGATTGCAACGCAATTCTTGTAATTCTTGCTCACTCAGTGTTAAGCACTGTGACAATGGTTTTAGAGGTCCCTGTACATTAATCATGCCGAGGGCACCTGCTTCCCATTCGTTTAAGAAATTTTGGTTTAATTTCAATTTTTTTTTCTCACGCTGATCTGTGGAGTTTAATAAGTATTGGTGTGGTTTTGTTGGTGGCAGCACTAGTAGATTTCAGACGGTAGTTGCGTTTATTGTGTGCTGCTTGGCGTTTGTTGTCCCGTTTGTCTGTCATTCCAAAGAAATTCCTATCGCTAAAAATCCAAAGCCGATAAAAAAGTGCATACAGGACCGTAACACGGCAGCTCGTTTTCTAACTGCCTGTCAGCCGAAGACTTTGGGATGAGCTTATCTTGCGAGCGCATTGTCTCGCAGGGAGGTCCTGTTGAGCAAGGGCTTCTGGAAAGTTTGCTCTTTGTGATCGTCCTTGGTGTAACACCGGCTAGAGTGCGGGGGACCCGAAAGGCTACAACAATGCCACCAATCTACGCGATGGTGCGACGCCAACCACAAAAAATAAGCCGTCGGCCGTGGCGGCGTCTCTCTTTTCGTTATGGGAACAAGGGCTCATACCCTTCCTCGCCATCAAGCCACTTCGGCGGGGCTCAACAATCGCGTGAGGCTGCGACAGCTAGGCAACACCAGGGGACAACAAATGTCTTCATCTTCCCTCTGCTGGCACCGACGGCAGCAGGAGGAGGAAGCGATACATTTCCACGCGTCGTTGCAGACAGAAGACAAAGACCTCCTCGGGGGCAGGCCACCATCGCGGAAAGGGTGCTCCAAGCTGAACCGAGTGCTCTCCCGATTTCCCCTGGGCTGCTTGATATGGTCGCGAATTTCCGTCGCATCTAGGAGTGCTACATCATGGCGACCTCATCGCCATCGCCACCAGAACTGCTGCGGGACGGCACCGATATAGCCGTGCGCACGTGTATGTTGCAGCGTTGTCGTTAAGACGAAACCATTTTCAACAGCACAACCTCTTCCACGCACAGGCACTCTAATCAAGTCAATGGCTGCTTTGGCTTACGGCTGCACAGCCAAAAGCAGCGTTAATGAGGCATCTGCGTTGTGTCTCCAGAGTTTGGGGCTGATTGCATTTCTAAAACACATCATTACTCGTATTTTGCTGCTCTACTAATTTAATAGCTACTGATAGTTCTACTGCCAGGGCTAAAGTGCTGAATTATTCAAATCTTTTGGCATATTCATATTTGATATCTTTGGAACTGTGTTCTCGTTTTGTTACATTTATTTTACTTGGCTGCTGGGCTAAACAATTACGTAGCGCAGTATTTCGACATTACCTTTTTATTTTTATTATAGCTCTAATGGTGATTCATTCTTCTATATATGTAGTGTTCTTAATCTTCGCAGGGATGCTGATATGTTTTGTTTTTTAATCTTACACTGTAGCCACCTTCTAACGCCATCCTTGAGCCAACAATAATTTTGAAACGTATTTTTTTTCTCAAATCTTCACCCAGATTATAATGCAATTAGGAAGTGCTTTAACAGTTCGCTTATTGGTTATTACATGGATGAGCGATGAGCGCAAGAGGCTCGACACATGTGCTGTTTAGATGTGGTCATTTCATAATGCAGAGGGAGCGCCGATGAAATTGCACCTCCTGTGCCACCTCCTTTGTTGTGAAGGTATGCTTTACCCTAGATTCTTAAACGGCGCCAAAGGAGAATGAACTTTACCATCGTTGCTCGGAATGGCTTGAAGGTAGTGAAAAAATGATGGGAGTCCCTGTATTATTCAGATGCGCGCCAGGTCCTTCTGGCCTCACTGCATCTACAGTGCCTGCAAAACAAGAAATACTGTGTACCTTCCGCTGCTTGCATAATAAGCTCCTAAGTAGTAATACCTTTTAGCTAGAAATCCGGGCGTTGGCTTTGGGGACGAGCATTGTTCCCTACAATCTTTCGACAAACAATGCGACCATGCTTAATCAAACTCTCGCGTATGCCAGCAACAGTCGCTGATATGAAAGACGCAGATTTTTTTTTTATAAATCTGGCCCCAATCCAAAGTTCTAGACGGCAAGTACCAGCTTCTGTAATAGCCAAAACTGGTTGTAACGCGGCAAAAGCACTAGATAATAGGTATTGGGTGGCTGAAAAATGTTTGCTTGCTGACCTGTATTGTAGCCAATGTGCTATCTGCGTCACCCTTGGGTAGGATGGTCCAGCGGTACGTATCGATGTATTAAAGAATTGTAAGTAATTGATAGCTTCAGGGTTATTGGCTAGTTCACGCCTAGTTTTACTCTATGCGGTTCTACTTCCGCACGAAAATTGTCTCAAAACCCTCGTAGCTGTCGGGTGGAGTCGTTAGCCTTGTTCACAGGAGAACGCGCTGATTGAGCAGTCTACTTAAGGTTGGCACAAATTCCACACGGGACGATAACCAGGAAAGCTAAGACGACCAAAGTATACTCGCAATCAGCGCCGCATTCGCGCATTAGAGAGGTGATTACGATGAAAAACATTTTTTTCACTAACGAGCTTTGCGGCCCTCGAACTCAGAGGGGCCCTTGTCTCAGGACTGTTACTGCTTTTGCTGCTTTCTGTGCCTGGCGAACAAGTTCTCCTGGTCCTCTAAGCTTGCGCTGGAGAGCTCGGCTTCCACCTGCTATGTTTTTGGCTTTAGATAAATAGATACTTGATTGACTGGACAGGCAGAGAAGTTGGTTGGTTAAAGTGGTGAGTGACCAGGTTCGTCAGTACGGTATTCAAGGTGAGCATCTTGTACAACATCCGTGCCACGGTAAGACGCAACGCGCTCTGTCAAATATAGAACACTCGTGGACAAGCGTAGTTGCAATGAATATCACGCTACTATCCTCAGCTTCATACATAGCAGACAACGCTACCGAGATTGCTGAAGTAGTGCGTCTGGGAAATCATATTACTCCGCCACGTATCATTCGTTCTTTTCGAAACTGCGGTCAGTGTTTGGACGGAAATAAACAGTGGTATAAAACGATATGGTAACATTGAAAATCACGGTAGAAGCTGTAAGGCGCTCAGTGTGCGGGCTCTCTGTCTATAATTGTCACGGAGTGGGAACTACTTTTTGAGCGCGGATTGGGTAGGAGCGATTCGTCCTATCAACCGCGTATCATACCATCACGTGTACTTTTTTTTTTCGAAGTCTCGACGAGTCGCAGGACGCAAATGTAGCACGAGGTGATGAGAGGTCCAGGAGATGCCATTCGCGGCACGTAAGATTTGTCAGAACGAAATATGCTTGTGTTCGCTTTTGTTTTATGGCGAACTACTTTTTGCGCGCGGACTTAGCCGGCGCGAACGGTCGGGGTAGCTTTTGCAGCGTTGCCTGCTATGTATGGAACAGAGTATATGTACCTAAAAAGTACAGTGAAAACGCTTTGGTATAGGTAACACTACGGGAAAATAGAGACAAGTCTCCTCCATGTTAATAAAAGGCCGTGATTAGAATGCAACTAAAGTCTGAGGTCGTTGTCACAGAATTCGAGTCGCTCACTTGCTTGGCTGTTGGCATGCTAACATCCGTTTTGATAATCAACCGGTGTACCGTAAGTTTTATAATTCTAAGAAACACTCGCCACAGCCATAATTTTACTGCCAGAACCAGATACCACATGCTGGCGGTTTGTAAATTGTTGGCTGCACTCAAAAACAGCTACATGGTGAACAACGGGTGCATGCCGCGGGCTTCGAGAGAAAAATGTATTCATTATTCAGCCGTATGCGAAAGTGTGCGCAACCGTTAAATTTCCTCACAGTATCTAGAGAAGCACACATATAATTACATAAATAACCTTTTCTTCGCGTACACTCCTTTTACTTGCATACTAATTACGTAGGCACGGCGCACATGCTCATTTCAGTCGACACGGAACATGGTTCCGGATGTGACACAACTGGGGCGCGGTATGCATGCACTTTTAGCAACACGCGCAGATTTCGCACGACTCTCAAGACCTGTCGGCATAAGACCCACACCTCCCGCTTTCCCAAGTCTTAATCAAGAGTGTCAGACGTACGCGAGGCTGGCAACGACGCAGAAAATTCGTATGAGACAGGCGTTCTGCGCTGGCGTGCCATGTCATTATGCAAGCGTTGCGCTGCATCCTAAATATGCTGTCCTTCCTCTGGAGCGTGCTAATACGCTACCGTCTCTAACATGCTCCGGTTTCTTGTTATAACGAAGCAGACACCCTAGAAGTTGAATGAAGAGTGCTGAATTAAAGTAACCTGTCCGAGAAGCGCGCAGCAAGCGCTGATTGGCACACTGCGCTTTCAGGAATGCAAACTAATGGACGAAATTTGGGTACATTGTGCAGAGCCCTGCAAAGAAATGCACTGCAAGTGAGCCACCTGACAACGCATAGTTTTTTCTAGTGGCGCCGGTAATACCTACACCACCTAAGACAGATAAAAAGCAGCATAACGCAAGAATACTTATCATTGTCGGCACATGCCGTCTTTGCCAAAAGTAAACAGGCTGGAGAGTTTCCTTGTCATCCCTATAGTGGACCCCCTACGGCACCGCTAAATATAAAAAAGACTGAAAGGGTGAGGTAAGAGGTTCTCCTTATCTTGCACATATATAGAGCTTCAGATGTGCGAGGAGTGCTTTGCTACACGGCTATGAAACCAACCCCGTTTCCGCATTGCTTTTGTTAAAGATGGTAGACATTGGTTTGGTTTGGTTTGGTTTGGTTTATGGGGTTTAACGTCCCAAAGCGACTAAGGCTATGAGAGACGCCGTAGTGGAGGGCTCCGGAAATTTCGACCACCTGGGGTTCTTTAACGTGCACTGACATCGCACAGTACACGGGCCTCTAGAATTTCTCCTCCAAAGAAATTCTAGCCGCCGCGGCCGGGATCGAACCCGCGTCTTTTGGGTCAGCAGCCGAGCACCATCGCCGCTGAGCCACCGCGGCGGCAGATGGTAGACATTATTTAGAGAGAATCGGTGTGCTCCATTCTCCCGGAATATTATATCCAGCGCTCTTTCATCTTTTCAGCCGAAGAAAACTTTGGACGTTTTAAAAATTTGCGCACATATAAGTTAGGGAAAGATAATCAGTGGCTTGTGACATTGCTGCGATGTTGTGTTGTGTTTCTTTTTTTATGTTCTCTAATTATCGCCACCGGCTGACGGTCATATCACTTTTCGCTTCCTGCGCCATACAGGGCCCGAGCGCTTTAGATAAACTGTTATTACGGGCATAGGTATTTACGTGCCTTAATGGCATTGTTACTGATTTAGGTGCTTGGTCTCAAATGTTCGTTGCCACTGGCTGCTGTACCAAAGGACGACTTTTTCGGTTCACGGTAATACCTTTCCCATGTAGATGTTCCCGTTTAACTACCCTCTTATGACTGCATAAACGCCAGCGCGCGTAAAGTTATTTCAGCTAGGTGACAATAGGTGAATGTGCCTCACGTCGGAACACGGCAGTCGCTTTCCTTGAAGAGCTTGCCGTATGAACACATCACACTGATGATTGGCTGTACCTGAATTCCCACTTTACAGCACTCAATGACGGCGGTATAACTGCAAATCTAGCGAACATTTTCTTCGCATTGGAAGGCCTAAAACGTACAGTCTTTGGCAAAAGTAACCCGGCACAGGTGGTTTGTTTTTTAGCCGCGTAACGAAGTACTTATGGCAGCCCTTTAGCTCCGATTCTGTGTCGAGTAAGGTGAGCCCCTGTCCTCACGTTCTGACAACTTTCGGCCTTTAAGGGTGCTGTAAAGGCTACGTTATGCACTTTAGAATCAAAACACTGTTGCTCGGTTACTTTCGGCAAAGGATGTACTTTTTGTTAAGATAGCTCTATTGCTCTGCTAACCAGAGTAAATGTTAATACGTAACGTCTTAAGGCGATGACTTGCATTGTGCAGAAAGAAAGGACTGAGGTACTATTCCTTTCCAGCGTTCAGCTCCCCAACGACCCCGTTGTCGTGCATGTCGAAGAAACCAAGTCTTTTCTCCCACAGGAACAGCTTTTCGCTGCATGTGCCAGTAACCAATTAAAAACCTTCGCTGAACACCACTCAGAAGAATCTGCCTATAAAAAGGTAAATGGATGCCAGAGCTCAACAATACGATCGGCAACTGCCGATGTTCTTCGCCAACGTCGCCGATATCATCATCATCAGCATCATCAGCAGCAGCCTGACTACACCAACTGCAGGGCAAAGGCCTCTCTCATGTTTCTCCAATAACCCTGTCCTTTGTCAATTGCCGCCACTGTATCCCCGCAAACTTCTTAATCTCATCCGCCCACCTAACTTTCTGCCGTCCCCTGCTACGTTTGCTTTCTCTTGGAATCCACTCCGTTACCCTTAAGCACCAGCGGTTATCTTGCCTTCGCATTACATGCCCTGCCCAAGCCCATTTCTTCCTCTTGATTTCAACTAAGATGTCATCAACCCGCGTTTGTTCCCTCACCCACTCCGCCCTCTTCCGATCTCTTAACGTTACACCTATCATTTTCCTTTCCATAGCTCGCTGCGTTGTTCTTAACGTCGCCGATATCATGACGACCAATTCAGTGAATTCCACCGTAATCCGCGACGATCGCCCTTGTGATTTCGTTTGCGGAGTGGTTAGAGAAGACGAACACAGAATATAGACGTCAAAGGTAGAACCTCAGTCCGGCCACTTTTGAGTTTTATTGAGTTTTGAGTTTTCTGGGCCTCTGCTCGTATTACCGTCGCTTTGTTAAAGATTTTTCTCGACTCTGCCGAAAATTCTATAACCTATGATCTATACTGCCGCTGTGGTGCGCTGCCCAATACACCTCGTCAGTCCACCTCTCCCCCCTCCCCCAAAGAGCGTTAGCGCCACAGCGGCCGGACCTGCCCGCCCGGTCAACTTTCACTCCACCAGGAACAAAGGAAAGCAGATATCTGATGCACCCTCCATAAACGTTGCTTCGATTGCGCTGATCCTGGCAATATCCTTAAGCACTACCGTAAAAAAGACTGGCCCTTCGTTGGTTCACGTCGACTAACCGCGACCACTCTCTCTCCAAAGACTATGACGAGAGATTGACGACTACTTGAGATTACGAGAGTATTTGTTCTTTTGTTTTCGATACCCATCGCCAATACCTCTAGGTATGGCACTGCGAGCGCCTGTCGACGCATTGTATAAAAAAAATGGCTGAGGCTTAGCTTAGGTTAAGCCTAGTCAGATGCGAAGCATATTGTCGCCGAGTTGCATATCGAGCACGCCGCTTGGCTAGACGTTCTTCACGCTCTTCATCAGTCTCTGTAGCACGCCGCAACTTTTGCTTCTCATTCCAACGAGCAGCCCTGTCTCCAGGAGGCATCTCTATCCCGTGTACGCCTAGCAGAGGCAGGCGCACCGCCGCTCCACCATCACGTGTTCACTACAGCGCACCTAGCGGCAGAAGCAGGAAACACATTGGTCGCGACGCCTCGCGCGACGGCGCGAGCTGGGGCCCCGCTTCTCCTATGTCGTTACGTCACGCATCACGTGGTCCTCTTTGGTCGCGATGCCTCGCGCGACGGCGCGAGCTGGGGCCCCGCTTCTCCTATGTCGTTACGTCACGCATCACGTGGTCCTCTTTGGTCGCGACGCCTCGCGCGACGGCGCGAGCTGGGCCCCCGTTTCTCATCAGCTGTGACGTCACGAACCACGTGGTCGTCCTTGGTCACGATGCCTCGCGTGACGGCGCGAGTTGGGCCCCCGTTTTTCATCTGCTGTGACGTCACGCATCACGTGGTATGCCATGGAGGTCACGAAAGGTCAATGGTAACGACACCGCCGCGCTCGAGGAGCTGTGTTGGGCTATTTTAGTATGCTTCGCATAAAAACTATAACGCACAATCTCTGGAATCAACAAGCACGAGCAGTTTCGCTGAACTGCAACGCTGTGACTGCGAGCTCCAACTTCTCCTTTGCGAGCTTGGGGACAAGGCGGTATCAGCCCCCGGAACTTTGAGGTGTGATTGCCTTCCTCTCTATAGATCGACGTTCACAGAAAATTGACTTTCAGAGTGGGTTTAATCTTCTTTAAAATTGCTTTTTCTCGTTAAGTGGCTATCCACTTTGGAACTAAAGCGTTTGGGGCTTGACTTATGGCCAGAGCGGTATGAAAGAAACCGATATCATGCGCGGCAGTTTTCAGGAGATTCGCGATGGTTGTCAGTAATATAGACCTCTTACCTTGAAAATTTCTCGTCACATATATATTGAGCTCCGGTGGTAACGACCGGGAATTTGAACGAATGCCACCGCACGTATCTTAGGCAATCACCGCCTCCGACATAATTCCAGTTTTCAGGGCCCTCGTTCCTATAACTGGTGTTCCAAGTTTAGCGACAATCTTTTCCCTACAATCTACGTCGGCGTCTTTAATGTCATCCCACTCACGAAAGGATTGTAACTCAGATCAAAATCGCATTCTGTAAACCTTGATTCCCACCTTGTTATTGGCATTGTGAAGGGGAACTAATTGGCGGCACTTATAGCCCACGCTTCGAAACTTACTCAAAATATTATTCAGGTCTGGCGGGATTTTTCGCCAACCTTTGAAACCTTCAGCCTAGGGTTTGAGTTCCTACCCGTAATAAGGCTTTTCAAAAGTCTACGATTTTTGTGTTTATCAGGTACTAGCAGATGGAAGGAAACGACAATCACCGCAAGAAAATTTGAATTTCACGCGTTTGAAGGGCAGTATGTAATGCCCACTAATGCAGTTTGCACTGAGCAAAGCAGCCGCCGATCCTGCTTTTCCGCTGGACCAATCCGACTTTTTCGCACACATCGGTGACGACGCATGACTAAGCCGGGTTCATCACTGAATGGAACCCTTCTTAAATATAGGATTTGGGCGATAAAAAGGGCACCACATAATGCAAAAGCTCCAGAAATATTGCACATGAAAGTGAAGGGTACCTGGATTGAAGAAATTAAGTACGTGTTCTTGTGTGCAATGACATGTCATTGAGTTCTTGTTTAGAGAAGCCAACAGGAAGGAACAGAAGTCATAGAGATAGCTGCAGGATTTTTTTCTATATCAGCACAGCAGGAAAGAGCAAAACTGCTTTGAAACGACAGCAGCGGCTACCTAAAGGCCAAGAAAGCGTGAGAGCAACTTTTCTGTAGCCATCTGTCTTTCCTGCACCATCAGATGCAGAAGAGCCTGCAAAAACCGCAAAAGAAGCTGCATTAAACAAAGGAACATAAGAAAACTTATTTTAACTACTTTCCCCGACCTTCACTACTAAAGTTTTAAGCGCTCAAGACGGTGAGGTGGCGAAGAGAAAAAAAAACGACATGAAAAAGAACAGATGCTCCGTCTTTTCATATTGCATCTTGCGGCCTCGAGACTCAGTTTAAATTTTCTAGGCTCCTTGGCAGTTTCCATGCTGCAGACATGAGCACGTAAAAAAAGCGCGTTTAGTTTTCAGGTGGGCGTCCCTAAACGTAGAGAAAAAAAATGCTGGTTCAGAAAACCACAACAGCAGTTAGAAAGGGACACAAAGCTTTGTTGCCTGGAACCAGGACATAAGAAACATGGAAGGTGGCGGCATGGAAGAGCACTGGGAAGCACGAGCGATGCCGAATCTTGAGAGAGAACGCTGCGTGCAGGAAAATGAAAAATTAAAACAAACTGTCAACACAGCAGTCCGGCATGATGGAGAGGTTCAAGGAAATTGCATGTCATGAAGTTAGGATCCTGTCAAGAGAAGCGGACGGAAACGAATAAGGTGTTAGAACATTGTGAAGGTTTTCACAGTCTAAGCTAGGTAGGTATAGGCAAAAGTTGGTTGAATTGGAACGGCGCTGCTAGAGGAGCAGTAACAACATAACTTAATCAATTTACTGTCAATCACGAAGTTCTACTGCGTCGAGTTTTGTGGGATCTGAGGCTGCACCCTCTGTCTTATTCAATGTTCTCTGTCGTCGAGAGTGCAATTTAAAAACAGTTACTGAATATTTTCCAGCGACAGCCTTATATGCGCTAGCGTGCCCCAGGGCTCAGTACTATGCCTAATTCTTTTCCTTGTTCATATTAATAATATGGTTAAAATTTTTCCCAGCTCCAAATAGCCTTTTACGCTGTTGACATTAATGTTTTTCTAATTGCATGAGTTTGCATGCTGTAGAAAATGAACCAAACTATTGGTTAGATAAGTTAGAATAGTGGGGGCGTGCCAACCGGTTAGAATTAAACTTAAAGGAAAAGAAGCGGAAAGTATTTAGCGCTCTGAATTAAATGATAGTCAATGAGCCAACATTATTGTATGACTAAACCTCATTCATTTTGTTCAGTCGTCATTCTTCCTTGGAGTTTTCTTTAAGAGCACGTATTGTGGGCCGACCATGTAGACCAAGCTAGAAATTTTCGCAATCAACGGTTCTCTTTATTAGATTTGAACTATTCTTGCCACTATACCTCGGGCTGTAATTTGGTGAGCCATACCAAGAAGTAGTGGTCTAGATGCTGTTGGCTTAAAGCTGTACTTTGGGCCTAGCTGCAAAGTGTCCATTATAGTCCCGGGTAAGTCATCGTTGCCCAGCATGGTGACATTGCACGGAGCAATGGCCACGTCAGGTCTCTTGGGCAGGCGGAGTCTTGCCGGCTGCAAGATGAACTCCCTTATGTTGGCTGCTTGCGTTTTGAAAGCCTGTACCTTCCGCTCAGTGCTTCGAGGGTTACTGTCGTCATGCACCAAGACGAGCAGCCAGTCCTGCAGCAGACAAACTTGCCTAGCGCTCTTACTGTCCGCTTCTTTCTGCCTTTTCCTGTGTGTGTTCCTTTTTGCGCCGTTAAAATTGTGTTAAAACATATACCTCAGTTAAACAACTTTGAGTGAGTTTAATGACAAGCACTACCTGGAAATAAGTGGAACGTCAATGGGCATAAAAAGTGCATCAAATTACGCCAGTATATTTATGGCTGTACAGGAGAGCAACTGGTCAAGAATTCTTCATATAAACTAATATTTTACAGAATATTCATCGATGACATCTTTATGGTCTGGACACATGGCGAGGAAAAACTTGCTGAGTTTATTTGTTACTTCAACAGGCGTCGCACTAACATCTCGTTTTCCTCTTCGCACTCAGCCTCCACAATGAATTTTCTTGATGTCCAGGAGACCATCACAGAAAACAAACTTGAGACAACACTTCACAGAAAACGCACAGACGGGCACCAGCACTCAAACTTCCAGTGCACGCACACTCGACATTATAAAATCTTCATTGCTATCAGTCTGTCTTTACGTTTCCGTAAGATTTGTTCTAAAGAAGGTGGCTTTCAATAAAAATGCGAATAAAAATGCGAACCTAGCACGTTAAAAACACCCATTGTCAGTCATCGAAGATTCAGAGAAGAAAGCTTCAAAGCATGACAGGCGCGAACTCATAAATGGCAAAAAGCAGCCAATCCCGGGCTCTCAAGTTAATGTGGTCCTCGCACAGTTGGCATCAATTGCCAATGGTAACGCAACATGCTACAACAAAGCGAATGGATAAAAGAAGATGCCCCTGCTCCCTCAAGCGTTGTGTACAGGTGTGCAAGGAACATTCGTGATATGATACCATCGTCTACGATTGGCAACCTTCCCAAGCCGCGCAAGGTGCCGTGCCCATGCGGGACCGACACGGGCAATGAGGGCTGGTGCCTGCCTGCAATAAACCTACAAGGGCCCCCGTGAGTGCAGTGCTGGCACAGAACGCTTGGGCTGCCCGCTTCATTCATGAGAGGGACGCTCGTCCACTATGCATGGGCTTTAACAGGCTGGACTGCCCTCCCAGGTCCCAACGTAGATACTTGCGAGCAAAGATGTTGGTTGTGTTATGGTGAAGTGCGAACCACCCCGAAAGCGGATATTCGCACTTCATCACCGCGAGGGAGCTGCGTTGGTTTTGTGCGGGCGTATACCTAGTATTCCCGCCTTCAGTCCACATGAGTCCCGTGCAGAAAATGCAGGGGCTAAACTTTGGGCTTCACAGGGGCGAAACTTAGCTTCAGAGGATCTGCGCCATGCAATAAACCTAGGTGTACACTCTCTCTGATGATGGCAACAACTGCTCGTGCTAAAAGGACAGCGTCATCCTTCTCAATCCAGACAAAAGGTAACTTCGAAGCGACAGCTCTAATGTTATCTACCTTTAGAATGCGGCACCTGTAAAGCGCAGTGCATGGGAGAAACAGTTACACCGTTCAGAATCCGCATCAACATCCACAGATTACATGTGAGAACATAGCCAAATTTCCAACTTTTAAAGCGCATAAACAACCTTGGGCTTATATTCCATAACTTCACAGCTGCTGTACTCTAATCGGGATTCAAAACTTATTATGACCACGAGAGCTATGAATGTTATATGATTAAAATATTTAACACACTTTCAAGCGGTATCAGCGAAACATTAGACTATCTACTGTGCTCGAACCTTGAAGCATGCACTCTTTATACAGGAACAAATAATCGTCCTAGATATGTTAGGAGAGGAAACTGACAGAACGGGCAGCAAGAAGCATAGCAAGAACTGCTTCCGACGTTGGTCCGCCGCGCGCGCGTGTGTGTGTGCAACTGCGCGCATCAATATATAAATTTATTCCATCAGAAGGCCATAATTTTTCGCGCTGCATTTGTAGTGCCTTGTTTGAACCTCACGCTGTAAATCGAGATATCTACTAGTTCAAAAAAACTGTGATATTTTGTTCAGCCTTCGTTTGTTTTGTCACAGAGGATTAATGACAAATGGAACACTTGGAAAAAATAAATATAATTATCAAAGGTTAATAACCAACGAGAATTTTAGCTTAATAACAAGGAGTATTTCTGTAGGTAGAGCCATGAATGTAGATGGCGATGTCCACCCTCTGTTTGTCAGAAAACGTGACAACTATGAAAATGTCAAAAGCAACGGGGGCGGAACTTTATTTAAGTGTATAATGTGCAAATTGGCACCGAAGAACCTTTAATCCGGATAAGCTTCATTGTACAGCAGACGCTTCAAACATTAGTTCCACTGTTCGCGCATATTTTTCAACACGGCCAAAACTTATTGACGGGAACTGGAAATTAAGACTTCAGTTAATGAGAGCTATAATGTCCCAAAATACCTTGTCCTTGCGAACATTCGGCCTCTATCGAAATCGTCAGCTTAGCAGTATTTATTATCTGTTGAGACTCAAGCTTAATAATTGTCGCCAAAACAGGAACTTTCTCAACGGCTCCGTAGAGGAGATTTAACAAAGTAAGTTTATGAGGAAACTTTAGGTTACAATTGTTTCTTTAACAGGCTCCAATCAATCGCCCACTCCTGACTAGAATAATACAAAGTTCTGTATTAGTGCAGGAAAATAGTTCTGCCGAACGAAGTTAAAGAAAGAACATATAATCCCCTTTAGATTGGAATGCCATAGGAGAATGCGCAGGAACTCAGGAAGTTTCGAACAAGTTTGAAAAAAAAACGTGAAAATCTTCAAATATGTGCCACGAGTTTTACAGAGTAGTGCAGCACTTAAAATTTACCATCAATCTGTGCGGAGAGATGTCGTTGCGCAGGCGACTTAATTTAATATTTGAATAGCAGTGCAAAAGTCCACGAACATTTCAGAGACACAGGAGGTCTAGCATTGAACTTTTCGCAATCTGGGCAGGTATCGACCTAAAGATGCGTAGCTACGACTGTGCTTCAAAGAAGGAATCTGAAAGAGCTTGAACCAGGCACAGTATTTCCCCTTTAATGCGTTCCTATGTATAGCGAGGGGTTACACAACATCACCCTCGATCGAAGCAGCTGGAAGACCTCAACCATTATTGATTCGTCTCGCGGATTTGCGACACCTTTTTCGCGCCATATGCCCATTTCTGCATGAAACTTACATATAAAATTCAATCATAACTTGTTATCTGTCGTCAGTACTTTCGCACAAAAGTGTTTGGCGTCACTCTGAGTCAGCAATTTGAAGAACAGTGAGGAGCGAATCTTTGACTTCGAGTCAATATTCGCCTATTCGTCACCTTATCGCCTGACGACATTTGAGAAGGAATATTAAAATACGACATTTTTTGCGTAAAAACTGTTTACTCTATCTGGGCCATTGAACGAGAAAGAGGGCTTGGGTTTGACGCTCGAACACAACTCAGAATAACTGCACAAAAAGGGCCAAGTGCTAGTGGCTGCTAAATGACGAAGAACCGGTTTCTGGAAAATTAACAGCAATAACAAAATTTTTATAGAGGCTTTCAAAAATAAGCACGTCAGCCAACAAAATATGAAGGTAAAATTTTTTTGATGCATTCATTCTCATTTTGTACATTAGAGGGGACTTTGATGCGTTTGCTGCAAGACCGGTTCAGTTTGGGCCAAATTGTGCTGCAAATTTTCTTCTCCGGAGTTGACAAGCTTTCATTCTTTGAAAAGTTGAGGGCTTGGTTAGGTCCATTTATTTCTAGGATAAATACTGTCCACGTTCATGTGGTTCAGAGGGCAAAGTGATTCTTTTCTTCGTACGGTTCTCAAAGCTCGAATGTGTGATTTTTTGTTGTCGTCTCGAAGCGACAAACGCAGAAGCTTGGGCTAGTTTTCCCGCGATATTGTGGCGGTATTTATATAAGGTTAGGGCCTCACGGGAATACCAAAGTTTTTTGATCCAACGACCACTCAAGAAAGATTACTTGATTTCATGTTACCTGCTCCCGTTTATCATTCCTTACAGTGTGGTAAGGAAGGTGAGAAAATCTCAAAATTAATTATTACTGGGCCAGTCACATCATCAACGAAAACTTTCTTCTTCCGTTTTTATTGCGGTACAACGCTTTTTATAGCGTCGTTCAGAGAAGAAGGCTTGTTTTTCCCATTGTCAATTGACTGCCTAATATGCCGTAGGAATAACAATCACCTTGCTTGTTGGCGAGCAAAACTGAACCTAATATATGCGTTGCCTTAGTCTGTATGCTAACTGGTAGATGTGCATTAAAAATATAGTAAGACTAAGAAATATCTGCAGAAATAAAAGGAACTTAAAATTAAAACCGATGGTTTCGCATTGGATGCACATAAATAGAATTAAGTACCCTCCGTCATACTCTTAGCAAATGGCCTGCTCTTAAAATATATGTCTATATAAAAATAAAGCGTTGTAATATTTCTACGTTACATTATCGAATGAGCGTGACTGTGGTATGACGTATGCCGATAGATTTTTCAGTGATGAGCATTTGAACTTGCACTTCTCTTTGCCACTTGTTTGTTTGAAGTAAAGACTCATTAATCAGCTACGCTCTGCTTTCGTGCTTGAAAATGAGGTAGAGGTATTGCTGCCTCCAGGGACGTTAGAGACGTTCCGATTCATCACACATCGCATTGCTTGGCTGGAAGACAAGGCTTTCTGTGTCGATGCTTTGCAAAGAGGAGTATTAGCAATATGAGGAGCATCAGCATGTCTAAGAAATATAGCACGTACAAACTTTAAAATCCGAATAAATAGAACGCTTTTTGCTGAGCTAGAAGTTTATCATTCATATTCCTTTCGCAAGGCTTTTACTTTAGCGCCGTTCATTGATAGGTGTTCACGGGCCTGTGGCTAGTTCGCTGTTGGTGTTGCCGCTCTTCAGTCTGCCCCGGCAGTGCTACATTAGACGCAACCAATTAAACGGCATTCCTGTGTTGAAAAACGTAATACATGAAGAGCCTGCTCCGAAGTTTGTCATGCTGACTGCAGTTCCCTGTCACGAAGCCTGGTTTTAAGCGGAACAACTTATTCACTGTTTTCACGACACCCCGGCCTGAGCATATTAAGAGATAAGCGTGTTAAAGGAAGCAACACAAACTGTGCGTCTGTGGGACCAGAGAATGGAGAGTCTATCAATTGAGGAACGCTGCCAGTTAGGCGCGCGTCTCTCATACGAGTTGTTCAATGTGTTGTCTAGCTGTTGTTTCGACAAAGCAGCTGTCACCGATAGGTCATGGCTATTCTGTGTAACAGTCGCTGCTGCGCCTACGCTGCTTATAAGTTCCTTTTATTTAAAATGTTACTGTTCTTCCTCCTGATGCTAGCACGTTAGAAGCGGCAACGAATGCATTATGCAAGAGTAAAGAGTAGATTTCATTTCATTTTATTTCATTTATTTGTTCCTTAAAGGCCCGGAGGCATTACATAAGGGGGGGCGTACATATAGGTTGGAGGGTAGTGGCAGAGAACAAAAAAAGACTGCAATAATATACAAACTAAACCCAAGAAATAGACAAAGAAAAAGAAAACAGAGAACAGTTGGCACTTCAGTAGCGCAGTATGAATGATGCTTATGAGAAGTGATTAGCCAGTTTCTCGCGGAAAAGGTTGCGATAGGAGCATGTTATTATGTTGTCGGGAAAGCCATTCCAGAGCACTATGGCGTCGGGAAAAAATGAACTGCTCATTGCGGAGGTGCGGGTTTTAATGCGTGCGATTGTGTTACTGTGGTTTAGGCGGGATGATGTTCGTGGGGGTGGCTGCAGCAACAAATGCCTTGGTGAGCGATAAAAGATAGAGTGAAAAAGGCATGGACGGGAAATTACGCGGCGAGTTGCTAGCGTTTGAGGGCCGAGGGATTGTTTTAGTTATGTTACGCTGGCATTTCTTGTGTACTGCGATGTAATGAAACGGGTGGCGCGATTTTGAATGACTTCAAGGTCTGAGATGAGATACGATTGTGATGGATGCGAGACAGATGACGCGTACTCCAATTTAGGACGTACAAATGTTATGTATGCCAACTTTTTTACTTCAGGTGATGCAGATTTTAGATTGCGCCGAAAAAAACCAAGTGTGCGCGGTGCTTTGGAACAGATAGTCTGAATGTGTGTATCAATATGTGTATGTATCAATACCTCGGTCTTCCGAAGGAAATGTCTGCAGTGACTAAAGGATACGCGTGCTCTGAGCAGCGTGTGTCGCAAAGATATTAAACTAAAGTGTAGCAGAGCAATCCGCGCAGGCATTTCGCGATAATCCAATTAAGACCTCTGCTACTGCAGGAAATAGTTTAGTTTTGTCTTAAATGTTCGATGTTCACCGAAAGTTTGAGAGCTCGGGCCCATGGTGTCTGGCCGCGAAAATATTGTTTGGCGGGCCTCGACGAAACTAGGGTATACATCACGGAGGTTCTCGTACACAAGGGCACTGGCACGCTTCCAAGAGTAGATAAGAAATGATGGATGGGCTAGTGTTTAGCCTCCCGAGACCCTTCTACGTCGTTCATCTCAGTGGCGCAGTAGAATACAAACAACCGTTGCTAGG
This sequence comes from Amblyomma mixtum, assembly GCF_055824585.1. Taxonomy (NCBI): domain Eukaryota; kingdom Metazoa; phylum Arthropoda; class Arachnida; order Ixodida; family Ixodidae; genus Amblyomma; species Amblyomma mixtum. The sequence continues at coordinate 82,015,186 of NC_143020.1, read as the reverse complement.
GCGTCTCGTTGTGAATACCCTAGGTGATCAGTGGTTACTTTCGTTTCGCACGGTGACGAATTTCAAGCGAATCCTCAGGGGCTACTTTCCCTAGAACCTAGTGTAATAGTCTGTGTGGTTCATTTTACTGACCACGAGCACAGAAAGATTATTAGAACTGTATTAAAAGAAGGTAATATAATTCACGAAATTCTTTCACCAAGGTACCCGCGAGGCCCGAAAACCCAGCTTCAGAACTGGTGTTCTGTGCAAAGCTTATAATTTTTCTGCGGAAAGACATTTTTCTCTGTTCCCTTTTATTCCAGTTTATTAGTTAAAACGCAGAGGTTGAAAGCCTGAGAAGCACCTGACTACCATCTGTCATCCAGCAAGAAGACGCTCGACATTCGCGAATGTTTTACGATTCTGCGTAGAAGCCCTGTACTGAACCACAAAGAAACAACAGTTCATTAGAAGACTGCTGAACACAACAAAGTTTGTGGAAGATTTAGACGCATTCATACATCATAGTATAATAAAACGAACTGAAAGAGAGTTACCTTGCTAGTGTGCGCCCTCCTTCGTTCTGTTGTCTTGTACCTTCTTTCCGCGTTTTTCAAAAGCGTCAAAGTAAAACATATTGCATTGTAGTGCAATACAATGTAAATTAAGTTTATACATTTCAGGCTGCCCATTGAGATCTGTGCTCCAAGAAAGCGCGCGAAACTAATGCTTTACTGCCGACATCAATCTACGGGTAGAAAATTTGTTCTCTAAGTGCAGTGCATAGCCATGGGATTTTCCAAATCTTTATAATTATTGATTTATTTCTTAAATCACTTCCTAAATTGTAGGGAAGCAATTCTGTCCTGAGATGTCTTGCAGCTGACCTTAAAAAAGAGAATATATTTGATTTCTCATACCATTCGGTACCTTATTGGATTAAAGAGCTTATAGAAAACTAGAAAGATGAACGCGCACCGTGAAGCTTTTGTTTCGGAGAAATCTCATTTCTTTGACATGATTGTTCATCACAGGGAAGTATATGAACAGACATACTTTTTGCTCAATGGCACTTACTCTTGGTGGCGTGCTCAGCTTTATCTCCCGTCTATTGCTCTGTTGCTCTACCTTTTTTTAGGCGTTTTTATGCAATTTTCTTAAGGCTGTCTAAATAGTCCATGTAAATAGAACGTAGAACATGTAATATAACAGGTATTGGGGTAGTATGTCCGACTAGCAACCCAAAGTCTCAGAGGTTCGAATTCCTCACTTATTACCCCAGTTTTTTTTTCAGCACGATTCATTTATTTTTGTACTTGCATGTCAAATTGACGTTTGAGTCATATTTCTGCCTCCTAATCAAAATTGATATAATGTTTAAATTATTTTTCAGTTCCGCCGCTCCAGGCGTGACATAAAAACTTTCGAGAAACCCGGAGTTTCTGGACTAAACAAGGCCGGAAGCCGACAGGACGAAGATGCCTTTTCCGCTGAACGGGGCAGTTTGTTCGTTTGATCCTTGCTGTCCGCCTGTGCAAGGGTAGCGAGAGGAGGACGTCAAAGTTCATAGAAATGTTTTAAGACAATCAGGTTTTGGACAGCAAGCTCAAGGACGGAGAACGAGCAAAATAAAGCACAGCTGCGGCATACTCAGAAATGGGTTTTATTTCTGCGAAAGAAATAATCCGGAAGTTCAGAGCATAACAAAATCTTCTCTTGGCGATGTATGTAAGCAGGTTCTAACCCTAGCAAAACGAAATCACATTAACATTCACAAGTAGGAGTCGAACCCGCGACGGCGCGAACAGATCAGCTTCAAAGATCGCTGCGCGAGACAACTAGGCTATTGCGGAACTTTTTTTCATTATTACAAAGTATACCACTCTGTCCAACATACCTCCTATCAAACTCCTCCACGCTCTCGCGATATGCATTGCAGAGCGTCGTCTTCATTATCTTCCATCTGTTCCATCTCGGTGTACTGCCTGCTTATCGTTGCCTTCTACATAGCCCAAACCTCTGCTTCCGCACTGATTCGAATGAAGTAAACATTCTCTGTCCATTTTTGTTGCGAAAGCTACACTCCGACAGCCAAAGCGAAACCTCGGGTGGCCGCCGTAGCTACGCTTACCTTGTTTCAATTGGTCGAAATGATCGTGATGTCTCAGTGCGCGAATTTTAAACGGCGCCAATTGCACTTTGACTGGTAACCATGCAACCAATTAAAGGGATCACATAGTGATGCTCCAAGTAAGTGCGACTGAGTTTAGTTAATTGCTTAATAAACCAATTATCCTAATTAACCTTTGTTCTCAGGCAAGATAAATAAATATAACCGAGTAGAAAATAGATCATGTTGGGGAATCGTACCACGGTCTCCGGAGTGCTAGACGAGCAGGCTAACCACTCCGCCATGCCAGCTCAATGGTTTGGAATGAACAGAGGCGCGTCTAGTGAATACGATGTCTTTGCTCACCCCCATCTTCCTCCCTTGCCTTACGGTGAGGCTCAGGTGTCCACCGAGATATGCGAGACAGATACATTTTATTTTCTCAAAAACCAATTTTTAGGTATATTTAGACTCTTATAGTACTTAGGTATATTTAGACTCTTAGAAAAAGAGACGCACTTGGATAACGAGGTAGGCTGAGCTAGTTGGCTACTCACATGTCTAGACGTTTTTCTAACGGCAAAATGACGGCAAGGAAAGACGCATACACGACCTGGTCTAGAAAAGAACTTTGAAGATGACGTTGTGTTGATGTCTACCGCTGTCCTCTCTCTGTCCTGGCTTTCCGTCTATTCTAATTTGAAAAAAAAGTGTCCCTTAGCACCTTGATTGTCCAGCACGAGGGGTAGCTGCTGCGCGGAAAAACGAAAGCGAGATCTCAATGCAGCCTTCAGTGTGAGGCGACGGTGATCATGTATGGGTTTTTTTGTACAAGCATGTCATTGAGGCTACATTAGTGCGCAAGGAGTTCATCGGACCTAGCACCAAACCTCGAAGATCAACTTGTCCCACAGCTCACTGCTGAATACCTCCAAGAAATACATCATCATCATTAGCCTGACTACGCCCACTGCAGGGCAAAGGCCTCTCCACTCATAAGAAAGGGACACCACATGCGCACAATGTTAGTGTCCTTGTTGCGCCGCCGTTCATTTCATCATGCACCAACTCGCCCCTCACGCCATTCTTCTCTCCAATTAACCCTGTCCTTTGCCAGTTGCGGTTACCGTATCCCCGCGGACTTCTTAATCTCATCCAGCCACCTAACTTTCTGCCGCCCCCTGCTGCGCTTGCCTTCTCTTGGAATCCACTCCGTTACCCTTAAAGACCAGCGGTTATCTTGCCTTCGCATTGCATGCCCTACCCAAGCCCATTTCTTCCTCTTGATTTTGACCAGTATGTCATTGCAATACGTGCAAGCGCAAATTTAGTCATGAAGTAGATGCCTCTTTTGGACGCTGCTGGCTAATGTGCCTCAATGGGACGAGAACATAAGTGTATTAGACGAAAGAGAAGGAATATGATCAAAGAATGGAATAAAAAAGTGTAATTAGGAATCGGTTGATGGGTTTACGAGTGAGTGCCTCCTCTACACATGAATTAAGATGGTAACGAAGGAAATTAAGAAACGCTGCTAAGAAAATTTGTGCACAGCGTGTTCTGTACTTCAATGGAATCTTGCTGTATAGTCTCAGGGGAGGGGTGGGGGGCGAGGGCTGAAGCTGCAGTATCATGATCATTGATGGCTTCGGGGAAGCTTTAGTGTCTGGCTGAATGCTTCCAGAATTGACCACAGAACGACGCCAAACAGCGAAAATGCTGCAAGTGGTGCTGTATGGTCTGGATTTCCGCAGGGTTCAAATAATCACCTAAGACTTTACAAAATATTTAAAAGCAGGCCTTTTAATGCTAGAAGAGTGCTATTTTCTGCATAACAATTTCAACGGAGTAGTACATCTCGATACAGCTAAGACGAGCTAACTAGCAGGTTGGTTGACTAATACTGAATAACTACCTTAGGCTCATTAATTATTAAGGGGCGTGTAACCCGCCATATGTAATATCCATACCAGTTTTTAGAATTTTCTAAGATGCAATTGCCGTCGACGCTGTGGCCCATCAAATTTTGCCAATTTCGACGAGTTACATGCACTGGAGAGGTGGCTTGGCCTGCAAGCCTCTCGAAAGAGAAGTTATTTTCGCGAGATGTAGCCAGAATTTGTTAAGCGACAGCACCGAAGGCAACCGAGTTTTCGAAATGGTAAAAACTATTATAGATATTACGGTGGGCCACAAACCTCTCAATAATACAATAATTAAGAAGCCTCAAAGTAAAGGTTAAAAATTTAACTATTCAATATTAGTTAATCAGCCTGCTAGACAGCACGTCTAGCTGTATTCTGATGTACTACATCGCTGAATATGCTACGTCACAAAGAGCTCTCTTCCAAATAAAAAAAAACGCATTTTTAGAAAACTATACAGTATTAGGGGAAACACCCTGTATACTTCTAAACGGAAGTCCGTATAAACTCTGTTTTCAGAGATGCGGCAGGTCATAGTAGAGAGAAGCGCACAACTTCATTCAGATTTAACTACAAGAAAGGGCGATAAGGCAAATTTATCTTGAAATGTATGCCTATATTTTCGCATAGTTTTTATGTGATATCTAAAAAAGTGCAAACATAGCTGTCAGATCCGTAAGATCCCCCACCCCACCGACATTCCCATCTTGCACACTTGCTAATGCACTGATGTGGTCGATGCAGATTCCTTACATATTGTAAATAGAATGCGCAGTGAGGCTAAAGTGGGCCAAACCAGCATGGGCAAGTCATTCTCATCTATGTTCTTCCTCTGGCCCTTGGCCATGTCTCATGTGTGTAATTTCATGTCGGAGATCATCATAAAGCAAACAAAAACAGAAGGAACTCATTCAGTGACCAAAAAATTTCTGGCGAGTTTCGTAAGTCACAAGGGTTTCTTTATCTGCATGATCCATCTTATCTGCATGATCCAAGTCTCTTGGCGTACTAATAACCCATGACCTCAGGTGGAACGCTCACGTGGACAAAATCACCTCAACAGCTTTGAAACGACTCTTTTTTCTTAGACGACGCCTCACATTAGCCCCTTTTCAAACTAAGCTTTTAGCCTACAATGTTTTGGTTAGATCTGTTCTCGAATATGCTAACCTCGTTTGGTTTCCTTATACTAATCAAGATATAACCAAACTTGAAGCCGTTCAAAGAAAAGCAGTCAGATTTGTATTTAACAAATACAAAATAGCCGATTCGCCTACTGAATTAATGAAAACTGAAGGAATAAAATCATTGCAGACCCTTGCAAAAGTCGCACGACTAAAACTCATGTTTCAACTAATAAATCGACATCTAAAACTCGACACTACTAAATATATTTTCCTTTCCGAAGCAAGATCAACGCGTCATAAACATTCGCATACATTAAGTGAGTATCATTTCCATACTAGCTGCTTTAAAAATTCCCTTTTCCCACTAGCAATTCGAGAATGGAACAGCCTTGATCCATCTATTGCTAACTGTTCATCATTGACAAAATTTAATATTGCAGTTGAGAGTATGTCCTGTTATTAGTTATTCATTCCTGGTTGCTTGCGTTCTGTTATTATTATACCCATGGTTATTTGTTTTTATGTGTAAGTTTTTTTTGTCAAACAATGCAGTGTTACTTAAACTAAACACCTATACTGTGTTAATGCCTTTGCAGTGTACGATTATAATATTTACTGTTTACTTATTGTCTGCGTATTATAACAACTAGCAATGTTTCAACATTTTGTTATTCTTTGTATAATACTACCGACATTAGCCTTATTTTATGCGTTATTTGATTGTTTTCGTCACAGCTCGGTTGTATTTTCGTTTTACCGTTTGTCGTTTTTCTTAACATGCTGACCAGTTGAATGTTCCAATTATGCTTGACCGCGTTCTGTTAACCTTACTAAGCCCTCCTGCCACAATCCCAATTGGGATTAGCAGTATTTGTAAATAAATAAATAAATAAATAAATAAATAAATAAATAAATAAATAAATAAATAAATAAATAAATAAATAAATAGATAATAAGATATAAACACAAATGTAAATATAAAAGAAATGATGACGTGAACATGTGGCGATGGCGTAAGTTGCCCTTCCTGGTGGTAACACATCTAGCGAGCAGTAGTAACTCTTCATTTGTCTAGGCACATTCATTACACCACTATTTTTCAATAGACAAGGTGACTACCCGATGTCCTTTGATTACGCTTCTTTTTGAAATGTTAAGTGGAACTCTTGCTTCCAGCAGTGAAGATTATGTTGAAAATGAAAAGAAAAATGGCGTTTATTCTACTCAGAGCTGACAGAAACAGGCAAGAGACCCTGTTCACTCCAGTCATACTTTCTCGCAACGAAAAACTTTCAGCAAAAGGCACAGTTGTGCAGCTGAAACAATGATAATGTTTCACTGATAATCACTGCGCATTGATGCGTATAGACTTTCTGTTAAAACAGAAAAGAAAATACCGCGCAATTGTTTCGATTCGAAAGAAAAAAGCCTTTCATAAAGTTGGGTCTAGTAAGACAGACTCTAATGCGGTGAAAAAAAAACAAACTTATGAATAAAACGAAATATGCAATAAGTGTGAAAAAGGAGCCAAGAAATAATTCCGAAATGTCAAAATCACCCCAAGTTCCGGACACGACTAGAACACTCTTCATATTGATATTACTTCTACTTGGTCGTGGCCGAACCTCATTTTCAGCTTTCGTTTTATATTTGTTATCTAAAAACTTTTTTGGTTCCTACACTGCTAATTTGCATTTTTATTGCCACCTGGCACCTGTGGTCCCGCGAGTGTGATTTTGCGAAGTTTAGTCTAGGGGATCTGAAAACAAGCAATTCAGAGAGAAAAGCAAAAGCACAGCTGTACACTTCCTACAACTTTATTGAGAAAAATCTTATGCACTTTTACACAGGCACCACTCTTGCACTAAATGTCATGCCTGATTTCCTGCGGGAA